>NW_024754704.1:590757-821009 GCF_018991925.1 Homarus americanus
GAGAGATAGAGAGAGAGAGACCACAACTCATTATCAATTATATACATTAATTCATTTTTTTCCCACCAGGAGAGAAATGATGAGGGTGGGGGGGGGAACATGTCACGTCAGCCCATTAAGTATCGTATATAAGAAACCTTTCTCGACCTATACCCGCAACGTACTCAAGGGGTTAAGATAATGTACTCAAGGGGGGTTAACACGTCGTACTCAAGGGGTTAACACGTCGTACTCAAGGGGGGTTAACACGTCGTACTCAAGGGGGGTTAACACGTCGTACTCAAGGGGGGTTAACACGTCGTACTCAAGGGGTTAACACGTCGTACTCAAGGGGGGTTAACACTGGTGAGTTACAATGATAAACCGCGAAACAATTTAACAGTGGTAACCTATAGTGTAAAATCTTGTGACGATGGCCAGGGATGTTAAACTAATCTAGTGTTAATATCTGCAAGTATTACATTTTTTTTAACACAGGCGAAACGTGTGGAGTTAATTACATCACATTTTAACACTGGTGGAATTACGACGTTCATTAGACACATTTTACCAAGAGGAGCATTAGTGTGTTAAATACTTACACTTAAACACTGGTGCAACACAGTGTTAATTTACACCAAGAAAAAAATAGCTTGCAATTTATAAACTAAAATATTAAATGATGAAAGAATATTTTAACTAACGATTTATTTCAATATAATAGTGAGAATTAAGATGACCTGAAGATTAGACATTCCGGTTTATTTCACCTTAAGATGACTAAGGTTAAATCTACAACCCTCTCATGACGATGCTTTTAACTACAACCCTTTGAGAACGATGGTTTAAGAATTATAACCTTCTGAGGACGATGCTTTAATCTACAACCTTTTCAGGACGGTGGTTTAACTTACAACCCTTTGAGAACGATGGTTTAAACTACAACCCAAATAAAGGAAGATGATCTCCAAGTTATGATTATCAAGGGGTTTATAATTTTAAACCCATCATCCCCCCCAAAAAAAGTTAAACCATACCTTAACATCTACCCATATAGAAAAAAAAACCTCACCTCCACAACATAAACCATATCCTCTCCCCCATTATTACCTGGACAACACAATAATCAAAGGGGGCACTATAAACCCTGCTCCCCCCCCCCTCCCCCATCCCCCCTACGCCTCTACTTGGGCCTATCTTGGTTGTCGTAATGTTGGTCATATAACCTGAAAACAACGTAGAGTTTCAACAATGTTATCTTTATTATTATTTACAGTGGAGGAATTGAGATCAAGAGCATAGAATCTTTTTGTAGTTTTTGTTATTTGTGAACATTATTTTTTTTAGGGGGGGGTGGGGGGGAATACAGTGAAGTCGTAATCGAAAATACAGAAATTTTTGTATACTTGAGTGATTTTTTTATCATTGAATTGAAGACGTTTGAGGTAGGGGGTTTCTTTATCCTTTCAAGTTTATTGTTGAAAGAATAGTTTTTTTTAGTTTAATCTACACGAATCTACATCACGTTTAGTAGCGCTGTCTCTCTCTTTAACTCACTCTATCTCTCACTCCTTCACTCACTGACTCTCTCTCTCTCTCTCTCTCTCTCTCTCTCTCTCTCTCTCTCATAAAAAGTCAAGTCCCGTGTTTATACAGAGCCATTGTTGTTAAGCCCTGTGTCTATATTAGAGCCATTGTTACCAACTATACACAGCGTTCTAGTTCAGAATTAGTCAGTCCCCCTTTTAATCTAAATAGCGCCCTCCATTGTCACCACCGAGCCTTATACTGCGCCCCCCCCCCTATAGTTCCCGTCACAACACTATAAATAAAATAAATTACAGCAATAAATATATATGTGTGTGTGTGTGTGTGTGTGTGTGTGTGTGTGTGTGTGTATGTGTGTTCCTCTAGTCCTTAAAAAAAACACTAAGTCTTTATCAGCGTCTTTGCTGACACATGGGATACACGCTGGACCGATTCTAAGACGCCCAGTCCACCTCCACTGATACACCCCCCACTCCACTCCCCCTCCTGCGCCTCCATCACTCTCCCTCAACCAACACCACTCGTATGCCACCACTCACCCCTCTGCCACCTCCCCCCACCCTTCCGCGGACCACTACTACTACTACCTCCCTCTCCTATAACCACCACCACTACCCCTCTCCTATAAACCACCACCACCACCACACCACTCACCCTCTCCCATAACCACCACTACCCCCTCTCCCATAACCACCACTACTACCCCTCTCCCATAATCACCACTACCCCCTCCTCCCATAACCACCACTACTACTACCCCTCTCCCATAACCACCACCACCCCCTCTCCCATAACCACCACAAGTACTACCCCCTCTCCCATAACCACCACTACTACTACCCTCTCCCATAACCACCACTACCCCTCTCCCATAACCACCACCACCACTACCCCTCCCATAACCACCACCTACTACTACCCCCCTCTCACATAACCACCACTACTACTACCCCCCTCTCCCATAACCACCACTACCCCCTCTCCCATAACCACCACCACTACCCCTCTCCCATAACCCACCACTACCCCCCTCTCCCATAACCACCACCACCACCACTACCTCCCTCCCATAACCACCACAAATACTACCCCCCTATAACCATCACCACCACCACTACCCCTCTCCTATAACCACCACCACCACAACCCCTCCTATAACCACCCACCACTGCCATTACCCCTCTCCTATAACCACCACCACCACCACTACCCCTCTCCCTAGACCACTACTACTACCCCCCTCTCCCATAGACCACAAACCACTTCCCCTCCCCTCCAAACATCGAGGCCATCGCTAGAAAAGTTATCAAATCAAAATAAAATATAAATGAAAAAAATTGAATGAAACCGAAAAACTACCATATTATACAACACAAACTAGCAATAATAATAATAGAGAGTACAGTAGAAGTAGTAGTAACAGTAGTAGTAGTATTTTCATCCATTCTCCTCCTATACCTGTGATAAAACAAATTAGCTAATAAAAATAAATTCAAATAAAAGACACAAGTTAAACAAATAAGAGAATAATAATACCAGTACAAACTCATATATTAATAAACAACACCACCACACTTACCCACATCCTCAAATTAACACACACAGTAAACAAAGAGGAATGTGATATCCAAAAAGTATACAACGTGACTGGACATTGCTAAGATAACATATATAAGAATAAGTTTAACTCACACCAAGCCATAACTAACCTCGAATCATAACTTTTAACCTCTAAACTGAATCACAACTTTAACTTTTATCAATACATTATAATAACATAATAAAAACACCAACACCATTAATAATAATAATACAATAACAAAAGGCAGTAAAACTAATAACAATAATAGTGCCAATAACAATAAAAACTACAATAATACTAAAAATAACAATACCACAACACTCATAACAACAATAACAACCTTTGTACACTATGTTAAGGGACCCGAGTGTCAACAACTACAGTACTACAAAAAAATAAATAATTACGTGATTCCGGTTGAGGTTAAAATGTACCAGAAAAGGCGTGACTAAATCCCGGGTTAGCCACTGTCCGGATGTGAGGTCAGGCCTCTTAAGTGGAATGAGAGAGAGTGCGTAGAAATTAAGTAGAAATACAGGGAGAGAGAAACAGATTGCGTGGAAGAGTTTATACAGAAAGCATAACAGAAAGGAGTGAGTGAGAGAGAGAGGGGTGAAGCCAAACACAGAATGACTGACTAAAAAAAAAAGAGAGAATTAGCTAGACACTGAAACACACTCTTAAAGTAAAAATAGAAAGGAACGAAAAAAACCAGAACCACAGCGAGAGAGAGAGAGAGAAAATCAACATTATCCCCACAACCCTTCTGGCGGTGTTGAGGTTAACAGTACAAATGGAAAATATTCAAGAGGACTGAGCACCCGCAACACCCCGGGCCAAAATGAACCACGTAAAACCACCATACAAACAGAAACAACGAAATACAAATAACACAATAACATACCTACTAAAATACAAACAAAAATTAACTGATAGCAAAAAAAAAAATCCTGGTGACACGAAATTAATATGGGTCAGATTTTCGTGTATCTAAAAATCTGGTAATGTGTGGGATTTAATTTTTTGCGTGTATAGGTTTAAATCGTGTTATCCCGTAATCAAATTTAACCTGGTAAAGTTTTTCCCCCTGACATCAGCTTTAGAAGTAATAATTTGTATCGTATAAACATAAAACAAATTGAACGCGAGTTCAGATTAGAAACGGTTGTGTTCATTAACTTAAAACTCTCACATGTCAAAATAATAATAATAATCATAACAACCATAGTAATAAAATTAATACCCATAATAACAACAATAACAATAGTAATAATAATGGTTATATTAAAAATACAATAACACTACGAATTAATACAGGTAGTAGGTCGTAGGCAGCTACCAAACAGGGAGGTACTACCACCTGGGAAGATATTGGCAGCATAATGTGTTGTCTAATGGTAGACCCTGCTGCCATATGTGACCAAGTCCCAGGTTGATGATCTGACTTCTGCCTCATTTACACACAATTGCAGGGTCTCAATAGTTTCTCTTACTATTGATAACACAACATACATATATCGCTTCTCACTTTTTATTTTTTATTTTTTTTTGCATTTCTTTATTATTATCATTTTATCATTACATTCCCCCCCCCCCCAATGTGGGTCAGTGACCTGTGCCCGGGTGGGCTAATCCCCGTAAAAAAAGCATTTTACCCTTCCGTCTAAGTTAATTTAAACACCAGCATATCAGGGAAATGAACATAGAGCATACTACATATATTTCAACATATAATATGACGCGGTAGTAGACTAAGCAGCTATTTTACATTAACCAGGTAAAGTTAACATATTTACTGGTAATTTGTAATATTTTGGGGCCTGAGTCCTCAAAGAACTTCACTCAGTACTATTCACTGCCCGGAGACTACACTCAACATTACCCTAAACCATTAAATCATTTAGTGTACAGTCATTTTCACCTATCGTCTCTACTCCCTATCCAGCTTCCGTGTTAGGTGGATCGAGGGGGAACAGAAACCTCAAATAAAGTAAGGAAATAAGAGAGGAGCCAAAATATGTAGAGAACGAGAGGAAAGTGCATGATACGACAACTTGTAGCAATAATTCACACATACCTCGTTCATATCCTCAACTTAATGTACATAGCTAGTGTAAACAGAGTGAATCTTTATCATAACAAGCGTAAAAGGTGACAGAAAGGTGCTTAAACAAATCAAAATACCAACACACATAGTTGTTCCTCTCCCCAGCTCACATACACGATACACGTACAGAAAAATATTGATCAAAACAAAGTGGGAAATGGTGACAGAAAATTTTTAAAACAAGTAAAGATATCCATTTGTTCACATCCTCAATACACAGTAAATCAAGTGACTATAAAAAGTGAAAAGAAATTGTCTAGAAAGTACTAAGACAACAGACATACCTACATAATGATATCCTCAACCTACAGCCTTCACGGTGAATCCTAATCCACCACACTGAATCAGACGCCTCATCATATCAATTCACTATGCATCCGGGACATTAACTTGTATCGTGCCCGAGTCAACTCACTGAATACAGCCAACTACGCAGGAATACCACGACGAATGGAACATCAAAACCAAACTATAAAAGCCTTAACCTAACCCACATCTAACCAAACATGCAACTAAAACAAATCTTAAAAACCAACCCATTTTGACATAACCTAACCAAACCAACCAGGCTTAACATTCTGCCGAAAAGAATTCCCCTCAGGGCCACCCCTTGCCATATACGACAACCGCTAACATTCCACAAACTAGTGCCAATTACACAACTTATGAGTCACCCCCAACATACAGCATAGTACTCAGGGAAGAGGCTGTTAACATAGTACCCGGGAGTAAAGTGTTAACATGGACTGGATAATTAATGGTAACAGTACGCTGTAATAATTAACCATAAACAACAAGGGCAGGAGAACGTTAACACAGTATACTAATTACCTTTTAACATGGACTGGAAAGTTATGTTAAATATTACCCAGGCCTGTTGGCCCATACTGGGCAGTCCCGTTTACACCCAACCCCTATTGCTCATATAAGCATCCAACCTATGTTTGAAGCTATTCAGCGTATTCGAGTTAATGATGATATTTGGTAACTTGTTCCATTCATCCACTACTCTGTTTCCAAACCAGTGTTTACCTATTTCACGCATAAATCTAAATTTGTTTAATTTAAAACCATTGTTTCATGTTTTCCTTGTTACACCTGCAGTCGAGTATCTATTTATCTATTTTGCAGATGTAATGTTAATTAAATAGTTACCACCAATTCCACATGTGGACCATAGGGGAAATAACCTATTATTATTGGTTAAATCGATTCACTATTGATTATCATTTGTATACTAAGTATACTGGCTATACACACACTGAAACGATATGAACTTGTTTGACGATTTTACCGAGAGAATAAAAGCCCAGCTATAATGTAACACGAGAATTAACAATTAACAAAGGTTGAAAGAGTTTACATAGTGAGGGCATTAACTATTAACATCAGCGAGTTCTTTATTCATAACAGAACATGGAAATTAAAGATTAACAGGGTCTAGAATGTTTGTTAATATAACATAAATGATGCTTTAACAAGGAACGTGAAATAACTAAAAATGGTCCACGAAACTGACGTTAACTGGATATTGATAGACTTTAACAAATCGGGTCTGCTACAAAGTTCCTCTTAACACAATAACGAAAGAATATAACATACGCTACAAAGCTGATATAACCCCAAAACGAAATAATTTAACAAAGCTTAAAAGTTTACAAAATATTTTAAACTATAAAACATACCGTAAGTTATTGTTACTGTCAACACAAAGAACTCTATACAGCTTCAAAATTCGTATTAATATAGAATAAGTAAATAAAGTTAACATTGGCTATTAAAATGATGTTAACATTATTTACTTACGATATATAAGCTTAACATGATCGAAAAAATTTACGTTAACACAGGATACTAAAATAAAGTTAACACTGAGAAAAATATTTGAAGTTAACACGAAATACGAATAAAATGTTAACACGAGATGGAAATTTGAGGTTAATACAGGAATATATAACCTACATTTTAACATCTCGCTTGACTCACCATAGGCGGGAACCATTCTTAATGTGTACAGTAGTAAAGCTAAAACTGTTTAACAAGAAAACTTTTTATCATATACAACAGAAACTATTTTAACATATCTAAACCCATTTTAACATATAACTAAAGCGATTTTAATATATCAAAAGTTTTCGCCTTACGAGTTTACCAAAGTGCACGACTCGCAACACCAACCACTATGTCACTTAATAACTACCAAAAGACGAACTAATCTTAAATCCGATATTCAAAATGAAAATAAATATTCTTAGCCCACAAGATCGCCTCTTTTTAAATCACATGCTTTCCTTAATAACTCCAAAGGTTAAACTTACCTGTTGCGAAAAGTAGAGCAAAGAAGAGTACTCCTTTGGACATCATCTTGAAGACGTTAGGGATTTTTACCTCAACTAGTCACAGCACAAGAAGTGATAAAATGATTTAAGTGAGAGAATCTTCCCGTTCAGGACTAAGAAACAGCACTTGTGGTCACTGATCCGCGGACTCAAACGCAGCACCGGACTCGACCGCGCGCTACAAGAGTCAACTACCAACTGAACCGCCCACCCAAACTGACCCACGAGCGGGGAGGGGGAGGGGGGGCGAGTTGTCACTTAGCCTGATTTCTTTGGGATTTATTACATCTTAAGTATTTTCTCCTTATTGATGATCTATCAATTCAATTTCAATTTCAATTGTTTATTCCTTGATAGAGGAAGAGGGATCCTTGTGCTGTAATGATGTGTTGTATTTACTATTATATAATCTAGTCACCTTAACCCTGTGCTGTTAAGGTTTTAACTGTTATTATTTGTTCAAACCCATTTTGTATTGTAACAAGCATTCTTTGTTTCAAACGACCATTTGCATCGTTAAACGACCCACCGGCAGGTCGCGGTGACACTCGTCACCTGTTACTTGTACTTAATTTATTTGTGTTGTTCCTGTCGTCACCAATGTGGTATATCTGTGTGAGAACCTATGTATGTCTCTATTTATGTCCATCAGTATTTGTTTAGTTACATTTAAGTAATTCAGTGTTTAACGTTAGTTAATTTCAGTGTTAGTTTTTATATGTTTACACAGTGTTAACATAATCCAATGCTTTATTTTTATTCTTTTGGTGTTTCGATGTTTAGTATCATTTGTCTTAAAAGTTTCGATGGTGAATCAATTTGTTGTGACAGCCTACGAGGCTCTTTAGTGTGTTAATATTTTAATTAAATTCTTAAAGGTTTACTTTATTTATTTTTATTCCCTTTTAATTTACTTCACTTTTTTTGTTTGGTTACGACTAGAACCTGGATATTAAAGTAAATTAAGAGACGGCGTAACACCCTGTACAATAACACCAGAAGCATCTGGCAAGTGTCACAAGTATATACAGTATAAATATTATAAAGGGGCTTACTAAAGCCTAAGGAAGGAAGGATATTCCTTTAACACATAAGTTCCTGTGTGAAATTGAAAACTTCAAAGTACTCAAAAAATATAAATTTGCGACGGAAACGTAATAGAATAAAAAAATAATCTATCTTCCTATATATATATGAAGTTTTGAATCTTAAGCAATAATAATAATAATAATAATAATAATAATAATAATAATAATAATAATAATGATAATGATAATGATAACGATAATGATAATAATAATAATAATAATAATAATAATAATGATAATGATATAATAATAATAATAATAATAATAATAATAATAATAATAATAATAATAATGATAATGAGATAATGATAATGATAGTAATAATAATAATAATAATAATAATAATAATAATAATAATAATAATAATGGTAATAATAATAATAATAATAATAATAATAATAATAATAATAATAATAATAATAGTAATAGTAATGATAATAATAATAATAATAATAATAATAATAATAATAAAGTTCCATGGTCGGTGGTTCGATTTCTGGGTGCCCCCAGTTCACCCAGCTGTATATGGGTACCAAAGTTTCCAACTTGGGAAATGATGGCGGTCGAGTGCAGAACCGAAGGCTTAGTCTACAGTGTGCTGTGTCTACACCGTCCCTAACGACCAGTCATCCCTATGTGACCCACCTTCACCTTCACTACTACAGTACTAATAATAATAATTCGAAAAAGAAGTGAAGTCGATAACGTGACATTCAGCAGTGACGTAGTTGCTTAAACTGGTGGGGTGGTTGTCCCTGCAGTAGCCTGAGGGGGCGTGGCACCGTGTCCCACAGAACAAACCCAGTTGCCGTCCATGTGTACGTCCGTCCGTTGACAGTTTTACTGTACAACATAAGTGCTGTACACTACAAGAAATACGACAGATAAACAATCCAGAGTCTAAGACACCTGAAATATATTTGCCTCATACGAAGGCATAAACCGGGCAAGAAGAAAAATCAATTTTTATCAAATTTATTAACAGTGGTAGTGAGGGAGGGGGAAGACACGCCAACTAATTGCCTGCATTTCATAATAAAGTCATGCTTGCTTGTTTAAGTTTATAAATTCATTGCAAGTTTCTGCAGAATACGACTATCCTTACTGAATACATAATTCCCTGGTAAGATATTCATAGGCCTCCGTTTTCTACTGTGACACACACACACACACACCGGTGACTCGTCTAATATGACTTCAACCCCATCACGCCACCACCACCACCACCACCACCACCATCACGCCACCACCACCACCACCACTACTCACGGTGAACATTTCTCAAGTCAGGATATTAAGTCATCGTGACCTTAATCTGGCGAGGCTCTGACTTGCTTCTTATTGAAGGTATTTACAGTATAACTTAGCCATAACGCAATCGTGTGTGAGTGTACCCGTACAGTATTTACTGCATGTACTGTATATATGTATATATTCATATATATGTATATGTACACCCACACACGTCACGTTAAATAGGAATAACCATTTGATTGAATCTGAATACGTAAGTCGCGTTTTTGCAAAATTAAGATATTTTTTACAGTAAGTTGGTGGAAATTAATTCATATATGGAGAAAAAATAGTGTTTCTTTCAAGACATCCGTTACTAACCTAACCTAATCTTAGTAATGATCCTCTTCACTTATTCTGTAGAATGTAGTGTAGATTATCAACATAATCGTTCCTCTACAACAGTGGTCCCCAACATTTTGTAGGCTCTGGGCCACACTAGTCAGTATGGGGGCGCCAACACTACGGATCTATACACTCAAGTTAAAGCAACAACAACTCACATACAGTTATTTCGTTTTACACAAGTCTAACTATTTAACTGTTATATACTGCTTACATTTACTCTTGGATCCTGCTGGCTCTCTCTGGCCCGGTCAGTGGTAGGCACACGTACACGGTGTTCCTCTCTCTAAAGTTGTATCAAGTTATTACATATTGTCATTATTTTTACTCTGACAAAAAATCCCAAATAATTCCCAATTGTCTAATAAACCCTTGAGGGCTCCATAATGTTTCAAATTTTTCGAACAATAATATAACTTAAAGAACTATAAAAATTACCGTTATTTCGCACATTCCCCACTTAGCGTGACACTAGAGTTATGAGAAACCTTCCAACGCCGTAAAAAATATTCTCAACAATGGCGTCACAATTGTACTGAGACTATACCCCCCACCCCCCAAAAAATGACCCAGTTAATAAGACCTACTTACCATACCGACCTCTGAGGATCCGGGATAACGTGGAAATCAGTTTTGGTTCAGCTGTTTTCACCCGAACTCTATTTTCACGGTAGTCTCTATGCAATTTTTACGTCATTTAAATCGCCAATTAAAGGAAATCTTAATTTGATATATTTGTGCCATAACTTAAGTGAAGTGAGCCATTTACTATTATTTTTAATAGCATTATTATGGATACAATTATCTACCGTTAAAGCCTTTACTATGCAGAAGACCCGACAGCCGCACCCTTATCCACTACCTCCTTAGATGTCCCCACACACAACGCTTCCGTGACGCCTGCTGGACCACCACTCCACGACCCCCTGACGGAGACACGATGATCCTCCCCATACTGGCCAAATATTATGTAAATAACATTGATTATGTGTTAAAGGAATATACTTCCTTCCTTAGGCTTTAGTAAGCCCCTTTATAATATTTATACTGTATATACTTGTCACACTTGCCAGATGCTTCTGGTGTCATTGTACAGGGGTACCTAGTGACAGCACTAGGATCCCGCTTCCTCTATCAAGGAATAAACAATTGAAATTGAAATATATTTGACCCAGAATGCGCGAGAGAGTGGATACGAAGACAATTATTATTATTTTATTATTATTATTATTATTATTAAACAATCTCAGAAAAAGGGGGTTGAGAATATATATAATTTTCCTTATAGATAAACGGAGGACAATTTACGGTGTGTTGAGTGTATACAGTTGACCCGTAAATCACGCTGTAAGTTTCTCGTTTACGGAGTGATATGAGAGGGAATATTTTACTGGTGGGCGGTCATCACTCATCCTTGACACGTCATTATGCTGATGTCCTAGCTGCCCGCCCACCCACACACCCACACCTGTATGTTTACACCCATTCTGCCCACACCTGCAAGTCTACATAACTACACGAACACACATGAGTGCGTTGCACACCTACTTGCCTGTATATGTGCGACTACACATCGACACATCCCCATCTGTGTGTGTAAACGTTCTGTCGCTGGCGGTCAATTGTGTAAACATGAACGTTTACACAACTGCACGTCAAAGAAATCTAAACTATCACTCACCCCCACATTTCCCCCACACACACACATTAAAATTATTAGCATCCGGTCCCCCTTATACACACCCAGTCACCAACGCACTTACACCTCCCACACCTACACACCCTCACCAATACACCCCACACCCCCACCTATACACCCCACACCTACACACCCTCACCTATACACCCCACACTCCCACACTCATATAGGCAGCTCACGTCTTGGTCATCATCACCAACACATCTGCTCAGGCATAAAAGTGATGGATCAACAGTGGGCGCCAGTCACCACGGTGCGCTATGTCCACTCTGCGGTGGTCTAGGGGATACAGTGCTCACCTCCTATCCTAAATGTAGCTGGTTTGATCCCGGGGTACTCTCAGTCCACCCAGCTGTGAAGAGGACCCTATATATACAGTTTCGGGCTCCGTGCTGGCTTTATCTGCTAGCTAGGGTCCTCTCCCCTACTCCCCGCATCCGGTTTCCTTATGTGATTTAACTTTAACTCACCAAACCGATTTTGAGGGTCATCCAAGGTCAAATTCATCTGTGACAGTGACATCGTGTGAGGAAACTGGGACTGAGGGAGAGAGAGGGAGGGAGGGGAGACGTCCGTTGACCTGAATACAGTGTTGCATCTCACTGCCAAGCGTCAGGAGTGCCACATATGTACTGGCTGCCACATACTGTATATACTAGGTGCCAACTTACTCCTAACACAGACTATGAATGGACACGAACGGCGAATCATTGAGCTCCACACCCACCACCCAGGTCCTCTCTGATCTCCACACCCACACCCACCACCCAGGTCGCCTCTGATCTCCACACCCACACCCACCACCCAGGTCGCCTCTCTCCTCGATGCAGGGAGAGTCAGTACTAATTTATTGACAACCTGAGTCGTCTGTATGCTGTACACTTGAAGACCTGCAGTATATTTGTTGAATGAAAGACACAGGCGGGGAGAGGGAGTTCCGTTGTCGCCGGGAATAAAAGATGAGGACGAGCAAGAAGAGGAGGAGGAGAATGAAGAGATGGAGAGGAAGAGGGCGGGGGAGAAAGGGAAGAGGGGGTTCGTGTGTGTGTGCGTCTGCAAAAACATCACCCTTCTTATACTTTCTCGCCTTTTCTCCCCCCCACCTCCCTTCCACCACTTACCCCATCTTCGGAAAAACCCATAATGGACTTTCTATTCCCGGGACAAGCCAATCAAAGTTTGGACCAGTTCTCCCGCCACAACACAGAGGGGTCGAAAGTAAGCGTAAGGCAGCAGTCCTCCCCCCAGCTCCTCTGCCTCCCTCACACCTCCCAACACTTTCAACTTTGCCTCCGTATTTCAACACAGCCACTCTCTACCGCCCACATTTGAGTCTTAAGAAGCTTCCGAAAGCTCTTTTTTCTTCGATAATTATTAAATTTTTTGGAGTGGAAAGCGTCTTAAACTAACGTGAATGTCTGAGGTATTTTTTGCCTCTCGACAGAACCCACCAGATGTTGCCAACTTGTAGCTCCCTTTTTTTCTATATGGATGTCCTTTGGTGCGACGTCACAACATATACATTGACAACAAGAGATACTTTTATACTTTAAGATACATATCAAACTTTACTGTTTCTTCAAGTCAAACACAAGAAAGGGTGAAGGGAACAACAGTCTGGGCGAGAATATGAAGGGAAACTCTACGGTGTTGGCAACATATGTTTGACTCATTGATGGAAAGTAAACACCACTAATCTCTTTGGTCGCTTACGTTCCAGATTCCGGATTCACAAAAGTTCATAATAAAAATTCCTCGAAACTGGAAGGTAAAAAAAATGTAAACTGGTTGACTTTGTATATAAAAAAAAACTAAGAATATGTTATCGAAAATTTAATGGAACTTGAACGAGACAAAATTAATGTACAGAAACTTTCCTAAAATTACCTACCTAATCCTGCCTCCAAACTGGTGAACGTAAATGAACATATCTAGTTAATATAGAATCTCGGCAACTGTGACATAATTTTTTGTTTGTTCATTAAGCATATTCTTACACTTTCACTTACGAGGAATATTCAACATGAAACTTTGTGAATAAAGCCAGGATTCTATTCACGCGTTAGAGTTAGCTACAAAAATATATCATATTGAAATGTACACGGTTGTTTCCATTGGCACGTTGCATTAGTGGTAGCAGTAGTGTTGTGCGTCTGCAGTGCAAGCCAATCGGTCCCTGTAGCGATTGAAAACGCAACGGACGAGAGAATCCCACATTATGACCTCACTATTCCTGTTTGCTCACCTCATCCAGCAAAACACCTCGAGGAAAAAAAAATTCTGTCCTGGACACTGAGAAGCCTGTATCCCTGTATGAGAAACAAATTAAGATATGGCCAGGAATAATAGGTCATTTAGTATAGCCTACAGGGGTATAGAGGGGTGTGTTCCTTCCCATGCATTATGGGTGTTCAGATCTACCCCCCTGTATAAGGTTCTCCACACACACACACACACACACACACACACACACATTAGGCAATTTAGTCAGTGTGATAATATGAGCCAGTGATTATAGGTCACTCAGTGTAGCCTAGCAAATGACAGATGTAGTATTATTGATTTTCACACTTCTCCCCTTCACAAGGTTCTTCCATACATCGGACAATGTATTTAGTAGTCAGTGTGATAATATGTTAATAACCAAACACTTTATCACCAGAGTACTGTAGACTCCATGTATGAACCCACCATGTATGAACCCACCATCTATGAACCCACCATCTATGTACCCACCATCTATGAACCCACCATCTATGAACCCACCATCTATGTTTCCTTGTCTGTTTCAACTTTACGCATGATCTTATACAAACCCATGCAGGATGTTTAATAGCAAATCATCCTGTTCATATGAGGCTCGTAGCTTCGATGAACTAGGAGCCATCTTTCCTGTCCTGTTCCCACTAACAGAAAGACAGCTGCAGGCAAATGACAACATGGGTGTCTGTTTTTCAGGGCAACTAAGAATATGTGGGAGCTTTAGTTATTCTAGTTTTCATATAGATAACCTCCCGCACCTGACACAGATCCCGAGGCTAGTGTAGGTACAGGCAGCTCCACACCCGTCACTTCAAAGGTTTTCATCCAGTTGGGTTCAACCTCCTTTAGTCATGCAATCTCCCTTCTATTCCGGCATACACCCCAACACACACACACCTTTTTGCAAAATTGCCCAGTTAATGAAGTACAATTTCACAAACATACAGTACATATTTAGAGAATACATAGAGCGTAGATTAATCATCACCGTCGTCCCATGAGCGCCCAGGCAGAGTCTAACAAGCAATAAGTAGCCTCGTACATTACAGGGAGGTGCAGGTAACGTGTGTCACCATCCATTACCAGTGCCAGAGGGAATGTTCAATCCGTGCCACCATCAATTATGGAAGCTCAAGAGGAATTTTTGAAAGTAATCTTGGTGGCCATCAATCACACGAGCCGGAGAAGGACTTTGGAAAGTAATTTTCATGATTTTATCCCGTAAATTCTATGAAAGGAAATGTTTACGGTAATACTAAGGCTTATATTCTCAAGGGCGAGAGTTAGAGCTGGCCATTCGCACCTTGTAATGCTCATTATCCCGTGTAAAAACAGTGATAGTAAAAGCCTAAGATAATAATAATAGTAATAATAGTAATAATAGTAATAATAGTAATAGTAATAGTAATAGTAATAGTAATAATAATTTTTTCATTAATTCTCAGGGCTAGTGTCGGCATTATTACAAGTTCTGAGGGCTAGTGTTGGCGTTATTCATGCTCTCAGGGCTAGTGTTGGCGTTATTCATGCTCTCAGGCTAGTGTTGGCGTTATTCATGCTCTCAGGGCTAGTGTTGGCGTTATTCATGCTCTCAGGCTAATTCATGTGTAGTGGGCGTTATTCATGCCTCAGGGCTAGTATTATTACAAGTTCTGAGGGCTAGTGTTGGCACTATTACATATAACCAAGACTAGTGGAGCTATTGTATATACCTAGAACTAGTGGCGCTACAATAACCTGGACCAGTGAAGCTATTACATAATGTAGTACTGTTGGTCTCTACAATATTGGACACGACGACATCCAAATCTGCCCAGACTCAGTCCAGCTGTCTCTCGGAGGCCAGCCCGTCAGCATCAAGGGTTGCAACAGACGTTTGGTGAGCAGCAATTTCGGGGAGGATCTGGTTGGTATTCATGGCCCCTTGGATCCACAAAATAATATGCTTGCGTGGCTCAACTATGGCTTAATTGTAGGATACCCCATCAGTTTGGTTCAATGGTTACATCCGGGTTCAAAGATGGAGTCATACTGTTTTAGAGACGAGACAGACAGACAGAGGAGAGATAACTATTAAGGCCTGAACTGATGCTTAGTAATAATAATAATAATAATAATAATAATAATAATATTCAGGTAGCTTCTGGGTGCTGTGTCCAAACTTAAACCGGATCTAGTTTACCGTATTATATCCCAACTTATTATAAAGTACATTAAACTTCAATTAAACCTAGCCTAACCTAGCCTAATCTCACCTAAACCTGACCTAACCTAAACCTGACCTAACCTAAACCTGACATAATAAACAATAAAAATCACGAGTATTCACCAGCTATAAACACACACACACACACACACACACACACACACACACACACACACACATGACCCACAAGTTGCTGTTACGTGTTGAGAGAATTATAGCTGTAACTGAATATTGCTAAGTCACGAAACCTTGTGTACAGTTTTAAGTTAATAAAGTTTTGATGGCAATGGTTAGTGTGGCTGTTGAGAGAGAGAGAGAGAGAGAGAGAGAGAGAGAGAGAGAGAGATATTGACCAACATTCCTCTCATACTAACCACCACTTTCTCACAATCTATACCTGCAAGCACTTGAACCACACACACACACACACACACACACACACACACACACACACACACACACACACACACACACACACACCTTCAATATCCATCAACTATGTGAAATTTGTCCAGAATCAATTATCTGAGAGAGCTGACAGGAGCCCCGTCGTGACCAGCTGTTGGCAAGCACTCGTGTGGCTGCCAGGGAGCACACGATAATTAACTGTCATATTGGCGGCTTCTGTTTTCCAGTGTCTCTTAAGGACTGTCTGCTGGTGTCTGCATTTGGATGCTGTTAATATGATCTCGTGGCCTGGGAGTCTTGTTTATTTGATTGTCTGCGGTTGTCTGCTCTCGTCTGTGTTGTGTTCCTCATGTGATTGTCTGCGGTTATCTGCGGCTCTCGTGTCTTATTTACCTGATTGTCTGCTCAAGTCTGCGTTTGATTCTGCTGACATTATAATTTGTCTGTTGTTGTCTGCGTTGTTTGGGCACTGAGAAAGTCAAGGTGGGTCTCTTGCCTCATTATGGTCACAGCGACTACCACTACCACACCAGCGACTACCACACCAGCGACTACCACACCAGCGACTACCACACCAGCGACTACCACACCAGCGACTACCACACCAGCGACTACCACACCAGCGACTACCACACCAGCGACTACCACACCAGCGACTACCACACAAGCAACTACCACACCAGCGACCATCACAGTCTACCACACCAGCGACTACCACACCAGCGACTACCACACCAGCGACTACCACACCAGCGACTACCACACCAGCGACTACCACACCAGCGACTACCACACCAGCGACTATCACACCAGCGACTACCACACCAGCGACTACCACACCGAAGCGACAAGTTATCGCTCGGAACTAGTAACAACCCCCCCCCCCATTTAATAGATTAAGAAACCGAGGTAACATAAATTAACCCGTGTTATTGCAATTAAGTAATTAAGTAAAATGTGGTAGTGCAGTTGAGTAATTAATTTCTGCATTTTAAGATTAAAGTTTAAATCGGACGCTAAAAGTTGATTCATTGTATAAGTATAAGCAGGTGGGATTATAAACTATTTTACTGCTGAACACAATGTATAAAGCCTATCAAATATTTTTATTAATATAAGAGAGATTATTATGTAACTTGGGGACCTACCTAAGAGTTTTCAGGTTAATTTGGGGATTTAATTTTCATTTCTAATTTTGGGTCAAAGTTTTCAAGTCTAATGTTGAGATGATTAAGGATTGTTTATTCCTGTTTATGGGAGAAATTGTTAACTTTAGCGTCAAAATGTGAGGAAGTCTGGGGTCAGCTACGGTATAACTAGTGGTAGGTCTCTCTTCACTGGTCATATGTAATACTGTGCAGCAATAGCTAAGACCTTCAGTTGGTACACTAGACACACCGTAGAGCACTAGACAACACTGGTGGAGAGTACAAAGAGAAAACCAACAACAATATGTCTGTTATGCGTGAAGGTGAGCGTGTGACAGAACCACAAATCAGACTGAAAACGGAGTTGGTGTTTATAATGGCCGAGTGAGAGAAAGGAGCCTCATACACGAACCCTTTGTGTAACGCTATACCGACAAACTGTCTGGGTATCCTGGAAATTGATAAGGTAAAAGCGATGGTGCTTAGTAGGAGAGATTATCAGTAATAATAGACTGTGTACACGAACGCTAAGTATGAATATACTGTATACTGATAAGTATCTGCGCATGCGCATGACTGGTTAACCAAAAAGGGTGATGTTCTTAGTGGCGCACCGCCAGGAATTACAGACTTGGCACACGGCCTTGCTGTAAATTATTAGGTGTCTTTCACCAGTCTTCGTCAGCGGAAATTACAGTTTAACTTACGTCAGCGTTGTTACACGAAACACAACGTTAAACACCAGTAAGTCGGAGAAAACGAGCCATCGTTGGATGCGTCATCAACTGTGGTATCAATCATGATACAGTTTTTGGATAAGCAAGCGATGAAGCAGCAATGTTGTTGATCTTTGAACATTATACCGTAATGAAGCTGCTGTTTATATCGCAATATATGAAACTACTCTTGTTGTCCCCGTTACATCTTATCAACCCATCATTCATCATGTTATACTTTATAGTTATTGCAGTTGAGCAAAATAGTGGAGGGTTTGATTAAAATATTAAGAACTATGTGTAAGGCAGGCGAATGGATACAGCTCTTTCCTCCTGTCCTCATGATCATTGGTTATTATCCATGTCAGTACAGTTCACCCAGCTGTGAAAGGGCACCTAACTGTCAGTCCTACCCAAGATGGGGCACCGTCTGTCCCCACCAAATAGTGCAGATATATGGAATCATGAACACAGAAAAAACGTCATATATCCTGTTCATCCAATATGTTATTTGCTTACATCATGTACTGTACTGTACTGTACTGTACTGTACTGTACTGTACTGTACTGTACTTCTTTATTGGATTTGCTGGCCGCCAACTGCTGTGGTTATTACGGCCAGAGACTTGTGAATTAAACCGCTTTCTCTTGTTTTTCTTCTTTTTTGGCACTTTCCATATTTCTTGATCTTGTTCTTCAGGTCCTTGTTTCTTCGCTTGTTGTTGTGGTTCTTCACGTTTCTTTTGTTTCTTGGTCTTCCTCTATAATCACACCTTGACTACCCTACTCTGCTCCCTCCACTGAACACGTGGTGTGCTGGTGCCCGGTGGTCCTCCCTAGCTGGTACTTGTGGGTGTTGCACCATAAGCCATAACTAGGATGGTCTCCCGTCCCAGTTGCATTTCTTGCGGTAGTGTCTTCGGGTGGCTAACCAGGGCCAATGACTGGTCAGCTTCCTTACGACGTAGAGCTGGTCACCGATCAGTTCGGCCAGCTCGTCTTGGTCCAGATGTTTAATTTCGGCGTGGGAGATCATTCCCATCACCAAGTTGTCGGCGTCATGAACTTCTATCTTGATTGGAACGTCGATGACTTTAACGTCCAGCACCTGCCTGGTCTGTCCCCATTCGGAGAAGGTGACCATAAGACCACCACTCACCGGTAACCCCATTGCTCCCTGAGGAGTCGAAAAACTTCAGCAGGACAAGGTGTACTGCGCCTATCGTTGTCATTCTTAATATCTCGTTAATTCATATTACGCTACATAACATTCAAATCCACCTCGCTTGTAGAGTCACAGAATACGGTAGAAAACGAGAAAGTTTGGGAAGGAATAACCCACCTACTGTATGTTGTTTTATAACGAATTGTACCAAGGTATGGTCATGTAATATTAAGTGGATGTACTCATAGCATTAAGGAGAACTCAAGGTATCTATAGGATGATTGGGAAGGTCCAATTGATACGGACTAGTGTACTATAAGGGATAAGTGTACATCGTGTTTGAAAGTAATTCGTCTATATTTTTCCTGGTAAAGTTTTCTGCCTTAAACGTTATATTATTTTGAAAAATATTATATTATTTTTAAATAGAATTAAGTGTTTTATTACTAAAATTGAATATTTTTGTGATATAATTGAGGAATGTGTAAAGTCTTGTTTGGTGACCCGGTCGGTAGTGTTGGAACACCTTTAGTGTGTTGGTCGAGACTTGTCAACAGTCAGTAACAGAGAGTAACCGACCGGCCAGTGAGTGACAGAACCAGTGAGTAACTTATAAACTTCTTATCATTGATGTTTTCAGAAAATTGACAAGCTCTATCACTGAACTATAATTTAGAAGTAATAACTAGAAATATTAATGTACAGGGTGTAGATATTTATTTAGTTAAATTATCACACAATTGGCCCAGCAGTAGAGGAGGGAAGGCACAGTGCAGTATCATCATGACCGCTGAAACACTGAAGGTGAAGATCTATTGACCATATCCCAATTAAGTTTTAGGTTTTTAGCGGTTCCAACAGTGGGTTCATTAATTGTAAGTAAGTACTTTACTGTACATTTAAAGTACCCGTAGTTCTTCACAACATGTACCCCGGAATGTACAGCACTATTTCTTTTTTATTTTCTTTAAAATGCAGTACTGTAACAATGACAAGTAGGCTGTGGCTTCTGTTTCTTTAGCAGTTTGGTGAACTGACGTTTTATAACAGATCCTTATAGCATAAATGAACCTCAGTACTGTACAGCACTGTTGAACCTCAGTACTGTACTGTACTGTTGAACCTCAGTACTGTACAGCACTGTTGAACCTCAGTACTGTACTGTACTGGTACAGGTATTCATCTCTCAGTTCTGTATATATCTCGGTGATGTGTTTAGTAATGTCTGAGTAATTTTTTTCCACAGATGTCCTGACCATTATAGTAAGTATTTTAAAAGTGCCAAATTTACTAGAACCTGATAGAACTTGACCAAACCAACCAAATAAACCTAACCTAACCTAACCTAATTTAATTACTTAACCCCCAGGACCCCTGCTATATTAAACAAAATATACATATTTTTATATCTGGTACCAATGAAAGCAAATTGTTGAAATATTATGGTGTAATTTAACTTTTTTGTGGACATGAGAGTACGCTTAGAATGAGCGGGTCGGTTGTAAACTAACAGAGCAGACGGCAACATGCACTGACTGCAGATTTTTTAGAGAAGTATTTACAGCAACTAATTAATATTTTTCTTGTACAAAGCACGTAAAGACATAATCTTAGTGTCACATGATCATTGTTTCACCATGTTTACCCTGCAATTTCCCTCATCCTTCATGCCCTGCCCACCTAACCTAACTTAACAGTAATTACATATAACTTACTGAAAGTTTTAGGGATTTCTTGAAATCCTGGTTGCACAAATTCCCTGTAACATATATACTGTACTGTATATTATTTGCCATTAAATTCCTTGTAACCCTTTTCTACTTCCAGGGAACAGATGTGAACTTACCTTTAAGGTGTGAGGAGGTGTTGGGGTTCTCATTATCATCTTCAAGACACATCTTAAAGTGATATACTTTACTGTACAAGTTCCCAAAAATTTGACTGATATGAGTCAAGTTTATTTGTAATGCCAGAATGAGTTGCCAACAAAATTCAAGTGGAGCTGTCATGGAGACTAATACACAGTATTTAAAGGTAGGGTCTGTATATGAAATGCATCTGGAAAGTATGGTAACAATGGCAGTCCCATACCTTTATACCTTATTTGTTTACTTTAATTTTACAATACAGTACTGTACTGTAATTTTTGGCATGTACTGTACAGTATTGTACTGTATAGAGTTTAAGAATCATTATTACAATGAAACCCTGAGATATCATACAATAGGCAGCTACCAAACAGGGGGGTTACTACTGCCTGGGAAGATATTGGAAGCATAAAGTGTTTGTCTTACGGTAGACCCTGCTGCCATATGATATGGCATCATGAAAATTGTGACCACGTCCCAGGTTGCTGATCTGACTTTTTGCCTCATTTACGCACAATTGCGGTGTGTCAGTTGTTTAAAAAAAAAAATTCTTTCCTATCATGGCCAAGTATAAAAATGGTTCTTCAGGTGCAACAGTTCATTATTTAAAGTGGGCAGTAAAAGTTGTGAGCTTCATGCCATGAGACTTGTAGCACAACTTAATACTGTACCATGCTTGGCTATACTGTAGTGGGATTGACAGGCATCAACTTCTTCATTCCTAGTGTAGGTGTCCAAATGGCTCCCCCACATCTAGATCTCTGTCATGCCAGTTAGGACAGAAGTGCTTTTATCTGATTTTTTTTTTTTTTTTTAACACAATACAGGTACTAGTGAAGTCTAGGGGTGATCCATACACACATCAGTTTTTATAGGTTAATGTGAGTATTGCCCTGGTCTGTTCTTTTGGACTGTATACTTAAGCTAACAACTTAACAGGAACCCAGATAGTGTCAGTTTAAAGGGACTGATGCAACTTGCATGAAGTCAAGGAAAATTTGATTTCTTTGGCTGAGTATCGGTAATCCAATCTGCTTTGTTTAATGGCTGGAGATGTTGTAGCATTGAGTTTTTACAAATAAAGTAACTGGCTTGTGGTGAAGTGCCATCACAGGAAGTGTTTTTTATAATTGGAAGGTAAGGTAATCATGGCTAACCCAGGCATGTGTGTAAAATAATTGTAAAACAGTGATAATAATAACTGCTGATGAAAAAATTTTTCGAAATATTAGTTAGAATGAAATAGAACCTCCAGGGGAACAATGTCATTATCATCAAAGTGAGAGGATTAATATTGATTAGAGAGCAGCAAAAACTTAGGATTACTGAGAAAGGAAAAAGAGTCAGGGAAGGTTACAGTAGTGGGGTAATGTACACACAGACTCATCACAACTTAGGATGATTGGTGTTGCTGGGTGAGGGGAAGAACACCTGCTGCTTGGCTATAGTTTTGTCTGATGGTTGAGAATGTTCTTATTATTTCATCTTTGTTTGCTTGTTTGTTTGATTTTCCCTAGTTCTCTTATTTTCTTCCTTAACTTAATTAATCTCCTTTTCCCATCCATATTCCTTTATCTCCCACATTACACTTCACTACTTACAGTAAAGAGTTTCTACTATAAATAGTGAATTGTATTTGGAGAGATAAAGGAATTACCTTATTAATAAGGAGAAAGGAAGCAAAATTGAGAAATATTTACTAAAACTTGATTAAATTACATTGCAGGTAACAGATCAGGAATCTGGAGAAGAACGCAGGCTAGCTTACAGTAAGGTGGATGGGATGCGTACTCCTGGCATTATCTTTATTCCAGGATTCATGTCACACAAGAATTCTGAGAAACCTACTGCAATTCATGATTTCTGTAAGAAGAATGGCTTTCCTTTTGTAAGGTGAGAAAATTCTGCAAAACTTAATAATTTATTAGTACCTGTAACATTGTCCTCGGGATTCTTAGTTCATTTATGTGTATCTATTTATATGGCTGGTCCATGGTTACA
The DNA here is from genome assembly GCF_018991925.1 of Homarus americanus. Lineage (NCBI taxonomy): Eukaryota > Metazoa > Arthropoda > Malacostraca > Decapoda > Nephropidae > Homarus > Homarus americanus. Next base: position 614,512 of record NW_024754704.1, read on the forward strand.
GTCTTTATGTAGCTAGATGGCATCTGTATAGTTATTAAATTAGTATGACAAGTGGTAATAATATTAGTTCAAACATAATGCACAGAGAATAGACAATGCAATTGTGCTTTTACAAAAAAAAAAAATATTTGAAATAAATCAGATTGGTATGGGACTTTGGGTAAGTTCAAGTTCAAATGTTGAATTTCTGGTTTTATTTAAAGAGATGTTATTTCCTTAATATAATGCCCTGCTTTAAATGCATGTCAAAAAAAAGGTTAACTAAGTTTTCACTTTTTTTTTTTTGACTTGTCCTTCATTGCATTATACTGTACAGAGTACAGTACAGGGTACTGTAATAACTTCAAAGGAACCATCATGAATTACGGAAAGGGAACCCCTTTATACATTCTTTGTCCAAATTTCATATATTTGTAACAATTACTGTACAGGATCCTCATGTAATTTCTACACTATCGATCTCTCTTATTTTCTTTCCTCTATCCCCACATGCATGAGATGATTAAAGAGACCTCATTGTACCAAATACTGGGTAGATCTAGAAAGCAGCAGGAAGGAACAAACTGCATTAGGAACACTCCACTTATAAAGTATACAAGGTGTCTCATATGTTTTATGCCTGAAGAAAAATTAATGTTCATCTGTTATTCCTTTTTCAGTTAAGGGAATCATAACAAATCAACGATGACAGCAGAGAAGTCAATACCAGAGGAAAGAGTCAGGCCTGTGGGTTTTTTCAATTGAATTCTTTTTCAACTACAGAAACAATATTGATGTGGAACTTCTGGCTTTCCATGCATGAATACTGTATTAATCTGACTCTTTCCTCGTGTTAATTTCTCTGTCACCATCATTGGTTTGTTGTGGTTCCTTCACCTGAAAATAAAAAAGAAGGAAGGTTAATTTTTCCTAAGGCATTAGACCTATGAGACACCCTGTACAATGTGAATCCATAACATCCTTATTAATTACAATGCTTCATATCAGCTCACTCTTCATACAGTACAAGGCTTAGGTGTCAAGCTTATCCACATGAATACTTATTGTATATCATAAATATTTATGGGATTTTTTTTTTTAATTTAGATTTTCTTGAAACCCTCAACATAAGTACTGTACAGTAAAGTACTGCACTACAGTACTTAAACTATTCAATTGCTCTTGAGTGTTTTATGGTAATATTTGGTATTTTGTCTGTACAGTACTTCTTGAACTAATAAGCAGTATTAAACCATGAGTATATACCTGTATAATGCTGTCCTGTAATGTCTAAATTTCCTGTTTGTGAGATATATTATTACAGGGGTGGTAAAACATTGCTTCCTGCGAGCCATTTTCATATAATATTTTATTTGGTTAATTGGTTTCCTCTAATTTGAAATTATGAGTTATAAAAGGTACCTGAAACACTGTACTGTACAGTACTGTACTTTGATATAGATTTAGATAATAATTTGGTGAAGTCTGTACAAAATGATGAAAATAAAAATGGATGCTGTGGCTACCAGCTGTCTTAAAATTTTCCACAAGCTGCTCAATAATATTTGCTTGATTCACTCTCTGAGCACATTTTGTATCTTGCTTGAAAACACCATTGCTATATTAACTACAGTACTTGCTCACTCAAAACAATGTTAATTCAAGAAAAGATGCGAACTCAGGTTTGTTGACTATTGTTGTAGGCCTTGGTAATATAGCAGATAATTGACAGAATTTAAACTGCTTTTGATGTATTAAAACTAGGACAAATAATCGGAATATCTTGCAGGAAGAAATTAATGTGGTTAAGGAGGAGGGGGTAATGGAAGTGGATAATTAAGGAGTATTTTTTTTTTCAATAAACAAATGTAAAAAACAAACATTTTTTTACAACTTAACATATGAGTATATCACTAGCTCTGGTAACTTACTGAGTAGGTAGAGGGTTTCAAACATATTGTATCTTACATATAATTATCTTGTGACATAAACTGATACAAATGCTGGGAAGTATATGGCATGAACACTGGATCTCTAGGTTCCATGTATCAACTCACTAGCTAATTGGGACCTGTGGATTCAACACCTTAGACTTGCTGGCAATATAGAATTCCTTGATCCCTACTTTGTTATAGAATAGGGCCTCAATCTTGATAAACATTTTTTTTATGAGTGATTTTTGTATTACAGGTATGATCCTACTGCACTTGGTGAATCAGATGGCCCCATTGAACTGAAAGATGCACGATTCTCTCATTGGCTGCAAGATGCTGAGGAAGCTTTGCTCCAGCTTACTGAAGGTCCTCAGTTGGTAATTGGCTCCTCCATGGGTGGATGGGTAAGCACAAAGTCTTTATTCTTATAAACTTGCCTCGGAGAGCTCAAGATTATTTTTACAGTGAAAACTTAATGCTTCTGGTTCTGCAGTGTGTTTTTCATATATTTTTAGTATAAGGTAATTAGGGACAGTCTGTAGCATCATTATAAAGTCCTGAAATTCTTTATACCAGTAAGCAATTAGTTATGGTATTAGGAAAGTTAGTGTTGTTGTAAGGGATTTATAAATGACTTTTTCCACAAGTGCATACCAGTTGAAAAGTGAATCTGATGTGGAAAAACAAGCATCTTTTTTTTTTTTTTGTAGTCTGATGATATATAAAAAAGGAATGTACTGTACTGTATCCAGCATTTCCTATTTTGACAATTTTGGAGTTTGAGGAGGGGATACTAAATAAGCTATACTTGGTCAAGTCGTGCACAGTGCTTAGGTTATCCCAGAGCAGTGATGAATAATGTTTAAACTCTCAGCTCTACAGTATGTGTACTGTTTCTTGATAAAAACAGGCTTCCATGTATGTTGGGTTCAAGAACAGCATAGGTAGTGTGTTTCTCTCTTAAGAATAACAAGGTCTTCTACACATAACCTTGGAAAATCTTTGACAAACTGTTGCCGAAAGAACCATAGTGGAGACACTGAAAGCATTAAGTGTAAGTAAATTGGGAGTAAAGTTGATCCTAAAATTGCAGCACTTTATGGCAGTGTTACCATATTAGCCTAGAAACCTTTGATATTATGATTATTAGGGAATTTACCTTGCTATGGTGTTAAGTCCATAAAGTCAAAACCATTTATTTTCAGCTTGCTTCTTGTCTCGCAAAGAAATACCCAGAGAAGTTTCAGAGTCTTCTCCTCCTTGCTCCATCTATCAATTTTGCAAATCATTATGTAGAGCGAATCCGCAGAAAGGCCCCACCTCAGCTGTTAGAAATGCTGGAAAAGGGCGAATGTTATGAATACCAAGACCCGAAGTATGGACCATATCCTGTCTCTCTACGAGTGTTTCAAGATATGGTACCCTATGAATTAAGTTTAGAAGAAGCTGGAAGTTACCCTATTTCTTGCCCCGTTCGTATCATACATGGCACAGAGGTAAATTTCTTGATTTCTCTTTTGTGATTTTAATCATGAATCTTAATAATGTTGATTTTTTTAAAGATAATCTTTATCACTGAAGTAACTTTGACATTGTGTTATCTCTTCAATATTCTGTATTGTACTGTACCTTCAATTGGAGAGGTGACAGTACTCTGACTGAAATGGATAAAATGCAAACATCTTGAATATGTAATTTATCTATTTAGTTTCAACTCAGAAAATAATTGAATGGCATTATGAAGCTGCACTAAATTTAGCTTCCTATAATGGCTGTAAACTGGGCTTCCTGGTGGACTCTTATAATTTGGGTCCTCCTTTTTCCTGCTGGTCTAGGGTAACCCGAGTCACCCAAGGGATTAATTTTTAGGAATATTAAGCCTAATAGACATGTCAGGAGTCTAGAACCTAGGTCCTTAACACCCATGGACTGTGGCTTGTTATACTGTAAATGGGGTCACCTAATTTGTGTTTGTCTTCAAAATTGAATTTCAGTGTCGGTCTTCAATTAGAGCTTAACCTTAAGGGATTACATTATGAATGCAACACAAAGGCTGTACTATACAGTGGTCCCTTGGTTAACGAACAGTTTGAGTAACGAAATTTCAGTTGACGAATTAGCTCCCGTAAGGATTTTCAGTTCGATTAACAAACAAAACTTTGGTTAACGAAATCCTTATGACAAACATGTTTTGTTGTGCGCATCAGCTGATCAGCTGATCAGCTAGTCCGCCAATTCAGTAATTGGTTCTATGTTTACATTCGTTTCCAGTGGAGTAAATATCAAGAAAGTTGGTCTCTTGAATATTTCTGCATTTTTTATATTAAAATTATTGGTCATTCTTAAATTTAGTTAACATATTGATAATATAGACAGTACAGGGAACAGTTTTTGTGCGCCCATCAGCAGATTGAATCGCCCAAAAACGCTTCTCAGTTTAACTTTGTTTACAGTGGAGTGAACATCAATTTTGTTGGTCTCTTGAATATTTTTTGCATTTTTACATTAAAATTATTGGTCATTCTGAAATTTAGTTAACATATTGATAATATACAGTGCAGAAATTATTATGAAACACGAAGAAGGCTTTAGAACCAATGCACTCTGTAAAGAATATGGCATGTCATCATCGACTGCCTCTACAATCAGCTGTTTGATATGTAAACAAAGCTGCCGGTAATACGACATACACACCTCAAAGTAAGTTAAAATACAGTATTCTATTGTTTTTTATTTATTATTACACAATATACTGTACAGTACAGTACTGTATTTAGTTTATATTTAATGTTTTGCTAATTCTATTACTGGTATACAGTACAGCTCCTCCCCGACTTACGACCTACTCGACTTAAGACCAACCGCACTTATGACATGCCTCAGTCGTACCAAAATTTTGTCAAATTACATATTTTCGAGTCCCAACAACAGTACACAGACAAAATTTCCGTTTGTAATTCACTTTAAAATGGCTGGCAAGCTTAAAGGTGAGAGTTTTATGGTGCTGAAAAGAAAAAGAGACGTCCATTTTAGATCTTCTATGTATTATTTAAGCATTTTCGACGTACGACTATTTCAACTTACGACCTGGATTTGGGTCCCTAGCCCCGTCGTAAGTCGGGGAGGAGCTGTACTTTGTATGTATACTTTTTCTGTGAGTTGGAACCAATTACCCAATATCCCATTGAAATAATAGATTCGGTTTACGAAATTTCGGTTAACGAACGACTCTGTGGAACGAATTGTGTTCGTTAACCGAGGGACCACTGTATTAGAAGACTTCACCTCCATTGTTATTGGTGGAGGCTGCAGCCTAACACTCCAACTTGTTTTACAAGTGCTGTCTCACTTAATATTCCATATAGAGTTTTATTTTATATTATGGACATGTATAAAAGGGGAGTTAAGTGACAAATTTTGAATTGCTTTACAGTCATTAATGTTTAATATAATAGTTTATATATTTAATGAATGCTGAATTGATGCTGTGTTTTATGCTGATGAGATGAATTCTACCTATGATTTTACTCGTATTAATTCACAAGTAAACTAGACATTAGATAATGCTGTTAAAGTAATCTTTCTCCACATATATTGCATAAATGCAAGTACCAGGTAAGTCTGTCAACATTAATACATTTTTCAAAATTGCAGGATACATATAGTCCATACGAGAACTCTCTTAAACTGCTCACAGGATTCCAAACATCCGACATATTTCTCCTATATGTCAAGGGAACTGATCACCACCTAGATGATCCACAGAGTTTAGAAATAATATTTGAAACTATTCTCAAATTAACCTCTCCATCATCTTCTAAACTGTAATTAACATCTACCAATGTCACTTTTAGCAGTGTATTAAAAATGATTACGATATTGTAATTATTTGTTTTAACAAGAAAACATGAGATAACTCTTAGTCTGAACGTTGCTTTATTAAGTTGCTTCAGTGTATAAGAAATACAGTAATATTTATTATTTATTGAAAATAATTGATTATTAATTAAGGAATAATGTATAGTGCAGGTACTCAACCCCAAAATCATCATTCAAGAAACTATATTTACCTGAAAACCTTCGGTTTTTCTAACTAAAACTGATTTTTAAATTTAAACCAAAAAATTAAACTACCACTCCTGGGTAGTGCTTGTTTTGGCTGCTTTAGTTTGGCAGTGCCAGGGGTGATAGGGTATATTTTCCTTCGTTCTGTTCCATTATTGTTGTTTGATGAAGCTAAGAAGTTGGATGAAGAGGACGTGGACAGAAATAATGAACATGGTTGGGGATTGGAACAAAAGAACTTCATCAATGAGAAAAACATGTAATGTGATGAATAAGATTCAAGAACTGTTAAATATATACAGTACACAATATATACAGTAGAATCCCAGTTATTCGGCACCTGTGGGGATTGAATAGGTGCCGGATAAAAAGTTTTCCTGGCTAGTTGAAACTCACTCTTAAGATCCCCCAATATATCCTACAATACACAGTGCTACAGGCAGACCCCGCAAATTTGTGTCTCAGAAAAACAGACTTTTTTTTTACACATTCCTTTCCATATACCCTGGTAAATGCTTTGGCTTAGAAATAAAATATATTATAAAACTATAAAATAAGAAAAATAAAGAGCCTGGGTGTGTATGTGTGGGGACTGAATGTGTGTTGAGGTGGTGGGCTATAACTACGTCGCTGAATCGCCAGCCCAGCCGCCTCATATATTGTTACTTCTTGTAATGAAACTACTATAAAAGTTGTGAAAAAATCATTATAATGCTCCAATGTGGCTTAGAAATAAAGAAAATATAATATAAAATGATAAAATCAGAAGAATGAAGCACATTGGTGTGAACTGTATATGTTGGAAGTGAACGTGTGTGGGAGCAGTGGGTTACTGGGCTATAACTGCGTGGCCATGTTCCCTCTCGATGCGATGTCATGGCATGCACACTTCCAGTGTGGTAGCCGCATGTCTGTGAGTCAGCTGGTTGATTGCCTGAACTGTGTCCCATTGCCCAGAGGATGGTTCGAGTGTAGAAGGTGCCAATTTTGTACATAAAATATGTGCTATAGTATTTTATAATACTGTATGCTGTGCTTCCATTGTATTGTTTAATATAGCAATAAATAATGCTGTTTCGATTTTATTATTTATCATAGCAATAAATATGGCAGCATGTGGTAATCAAGCATACCATTCTAGCTGATTTTGGAGGAATTTTTTATTTTAGTAAGACCTCCCTAATTTGGATTGTATGGGACTCAAGGTTGTCCAGCTTATCTAGAATTCTGATTTATGCAACCCCCCCCCCCCCAGTGTGATACTGTATATGATATGATAAGTTAGCCTGTGCTAAGAACTTCAACATAGACTACTGAAAGCACGTTGTAAGGTAATTTAACCTATTGTAAGTTGGTGAGCTTCATCTGCTGAAGGCACTGCACAGCTTTTCATTACTAATTGGTACATATTTTACGTTTCCATTGTTTACTGGCAGTAAATGGTAAATATTTTTCATGTGAAGCTAAAAGTTAATCCTCGCCCGTCCCATCATGCACGGGTTTAACCTAACAAAACTATTACCCATGTAGAGGTCGACCCCCAACTTTTTGCCTAAAAATTTGGTCTTAAAAACTCGAGCTACACACGAGTATATGCGGTATTCCTTATTAATTTTAGTTACATTTCTTCAACATCACACACATTCACTGATGTGCAGGTAGAGAAATTGTGTAACACAATCATCCAGTAACATAATATAGTATGTGATTTCTTGTTAACATGACTTCAATTCATTTAATATTCTCTGTTCTTTGTTACAGTATCAAGGCCATTAGCTGCTTTGCACACCCAATTTACTGTCCCTGATACAGCCACACACCCACCACTGTCTAGATAACAATACAGTATTAGTTGTCGTTTGCAGTGCATTATTTGCTGTTCCTTTCATATCGAATATTTTTGTTTTGAAGTATTTTTTATGCATTGTTATGCTTATCTAAATTACAGTATTAAATTTTTATGGGGGGTGGGTGCAAGACAAGGGATTGAGCTGCACGATAAAAAAATATGAACGTTCTAGCTTAAAAAACAAAAAAGTTATGGTTGTTTGAACTACGAAAAACTTTAAACGCGTTTTTCTCAGCTTTTTTATTATTAGGTTTCACCCCTTCTAATGCGGAGCGCCTCATTTGTACAGTGGTGCATATCATCAGTGAAGTAATTCAGGTATATTATAGATATTTCTTTTATTGTTAAAGATGTCAATACTATATACAGTGTATTTTGTCCCCAAATACATGATGTTTATGTATTTTGTCCCAAGGATTTCAGTTTTGTGGTTGAGTGCCTGTATTTATTTTCTTGATACCTCGCAGCCCATGTATTATATTACCATTAGTCTTTAACTCTTTATCCAATCAGTAATGTATAAAGATGTCAAAAAGGATCACCACAATGCTTATTTAAATCATACTCATATTTCTTTGTGGCCTAAGCTGTATTGATTTTTATAATGTTAACTTAAGAATTATAAAAAATACACTACATGTACAAGGTATATTGAAATTTACTTCTTGTATCACCTGCTTCTTTGGACCTCATAAGTCATATCGCAAATGTATAGTCACCAGGCTAGTTTGGCAGTGATAAAAGTGTAAAAAGAGTGTTGACAATATGAACCTGCTACCTACAGTATATTGATATGGATAGAATAAACTTTGGCTTTGAATGAGTTGTTGTTTAGAGTCAACTCGCTTACTGTAGCAGATCAAGTGGAAAGAAGCTTTGCAAGACCTACTATATGCTTCAAAGCTCCTAGCTGATGATGAGAGAATCGGTAAGCCACACATATTCACAACAACTTTGGTTCAAGTCAGGCAGGACAAGCTCACACCTGTTGGTTGGCAGTTTTGTGACTTCATTTACTGGGTTTTGTTAATTTAATTTATTCACAATTGATTGAAGCTAATACCCCCTGTAATGGTAAATTAGTAAAGAAATTTAGCTGTAAGTTAATTAGTCTGTTACTGAAGTTAGTTTTATAACTACAGGTATAAGTGTATTCCTGCCAATTCCTATGTCCATTCTGTTGAGTTAGGAGTAACTTGGGCTTAATATAGTGCTGTACTGTACTCTACTGTATATACTAGAGGACATACAAATTTATTTCACCAGAGGCTCTATCAGTTTTTATACATTCACAATTTGTAGTGTACATTTTTATATAGCATTGTCTCTATTAGTCAATCCATTCATCAACTTTTTTGGGTTTAACTTCACCAAACACTGTGGCTAAGATGTAAATACAGTCGACCCTCGTTAAAACGGACTAATAGGGGGGGAAGGGTGTCCGTTTTAGCCGATTATCCGAATTAACCGATTTAGGGGTTAATATTGCATTATACAGCTGTGTGTATGTTTATTTGAGTGCCCCGTTATAGGAGTCCGTTTTCTCTCACTTCAGGACGCCTGAGTCGTCCATTTTCTCTTAATCTAGGAGTGCACCAGAGACTTTGTTATTTCTTAGTAGTGACACAGAATTTGAAATTGCAACCCCAATTGCAACTGGGACAATCCCAGAACCAGAAATTTGATTTGGACAGTTCAGATTTCGTCCGATTTATCCGGATTAAAGGGGTCCGAATTAACGAAGGTCGACTGTACAGTAATCTCATGTTTTTTGTGGGAATTGCATTAGTCAATACATTATACTGTACCTATATAAGAAAGTTGATATTTAAAGAAGTATAAGTGTAGTGCTATGATCATATAAATAAAAGATGATGTGTGAGAAAAAGAAGGACACCAAGGCAGTAAGTATACCTGATGGAAGAACACAGATAATAGTATAAAGACATGCAGTTTCCAACATAAATGATGGACTGATCCTGAGACTCCATTTTATGACAGAGCCAGGATCAATCACTGCTGCATAGCCAGCAAGTCGAAGGGGTTGAATCTACAGACCCAAGTGCCCAAACTCTTATGACTGGTATTTAAAAACTTAATACATTTAAAAATACATTAGCCTACACTACACCCTCATCCTGGATTCCAGGAACAGACAGATAATATACTGGTACACTAAAATGGAAATTTTTTGCTAATGAGCATAAACACAAGCTCACTTGCATTGCTGTCATCATGACCACCACTTTGGATCCAGGTCACCTCATGGGGAAGGGAGACAGATTCTGAGTTGTTCAATCCTGGTTCAGTTATAAAATGTGATCTCAGAATCACACTAGTATTGGGTTTCAGCAAGTCTGTAAACTATAAACAGCTACAAAATGGAGATAGGCTGTAAAAATTAGCTACAAGTGTTGAGTTTAATTTGCACTCTAATTGGGAAAAAAATTATACTAAATTGACAGTAAGAGTTTCAAAAAGAACACCTTGCACTCCCTAGCCTAGGCCAGGTAGGTCTTTGGTGCCACTTATTAATTGCTAAGGTAGCAGGTACCTAGGTCTTCTCTGATGGATGGACTTATTAAATCTGCCATTCATGGCTTTTAAGTAAGACAAAACTGTCCCAGAGTTCTTGTGTCTGCTGAATCCAACCACATTGACCAAGTTGAAACATTATCTCGACCACAAAATTTTAATGACGCCAATATTAACAGTACCATACATCCTAAATACTATCAACCTACACAAGTTTGAGTAGGGTTGTCATGGGTCAAGAGAAGTAATCTCATATTACAGTACTTCAAAAGTTTTTCAAACGTAAAAAAGTTTCAACAAAATCACGCTGCCCGAAATGCAGAATTTTGTTTTGTAATATTTTGGCCAAATAATTTTACTGGACATCGAAATCCCTCTCAATGAGGGTTGAGTTATTATGAAGTGCTCTCACCTTCCTTATTACCCTTTCTGATAAATATTGTAGCTACGTGATAGCTAGCCATCATCTTGGTATGTTATGCAAACATGCTTGCAACACACCATTACCATATACAATATATTTATGTTAACAACTAGGACTGAATGGCAGCTGTAAACACCATGTAAGCATCTAAAATTCTAAGAAATAAATTCCTGCATATATTGTCACAGCACGTGCTTAATAGCTCTGCTCCGTGCAGAGGTATGACCAGATCTGAGGTGCTGGTCCTGATGGTATCACTTGTAACAGAAGCAGATCAGAGTACACTACTGTACTATGTATGTTAATATTTAGCAGCAAAACCTCTTCAGCCTCCTCCCTTATTAGTGGACATTTATACCAAGGGTCTGCTTTTGAAATGTGGTGTAGTACAGTACAGGCGAAGGAAAATATAAATTTTCGAATGTATTAGTTCTACATTCAAAATACAAATGCTAGGCCCTTGGGGCCTAGGAATTCAATCCTCTCGGCTTACTAGCTATATAGGGTTGATCAATCCTGATGTTTGGGTATGGAAAGTGAGACATTGTACAGACCATCTTTCAACTTACTCACTTGGTAATTTTTTGGATACATGAGTAAATACTATCCCCAAGAAAAACAACCTAACTTTTATGATTTGCTACTGTATTTAAGGAATCAACCTGAAAATTAAAGAAGACATTTACAATACTACAAAAGTTAATTTTACTACAGCTGTCATTTGGAGAAAATTTGTATTTTAAAAATACTGATATGTGAAGTTTTATGCAGAATTACTGAATACTGTATAAATATTATTCTCAAAACAACTTACACATTTATATTTACAAAATAAATAGCCCTAGGTATTTTGACAGTAAATAAATAATTTGAAAAATGCAGTACAGTATTGAAAACTAGAAGTAATACTTAATAAGTTTTTCAGTGAACCCTTGATAGCTCCGAATTTGATAACTAGTAATTCGATATAATTCGTGTTGGCAGTAAAATATTCAATTTAATATTATTTTTACATAACTCGCAATTTCAGCACGAGAGAATCCATCCCACTCCACTCCCCCTCCTCTGCTCAGTGTGATAACAAAAGCACATGTAAGAAATGTTTATATCTTTTATGTTTTTTACCTTAAAATATTTGTTTACACATTCTGTATGAAAGAATGTGTGCATGAAAAGGTAAAAAAAAAAAATCCCATCTCGGTGCTAACTCAGGTGTCCTTCTCTGTCTCACACTGGTTCCATGAACACCTCCCAGGCATTCCCTGGTAACGTTGGTGCTTAAATGCTAACAATATAGAATTGTACTGTTTTACTGTAGTGCAGTGAGCTCCCCAATAAACCTCTGACATCTACCAAATGGCACCACAAGCTTGAGTTATCCTCATCCTTTTCTTGCAGTGCTGGTAAGTGTTTATTTTTTTTTTGCAAGTTTTCTGATTATGGTAGGTTATTTTGGCCAAAAAGTTGGGTAATGGGGTGGGACGAAAGTCCGGGAAGAAAGTGCCTTGACAATTCGGAATGATTAGAGCTCCATATATTCATAGTTACCAAGGGTTTACTGTAGATTTAAAAGAATAAATCATTTTAAAAAAGAATCTCATACAGGCAAAGGTAACAAATACAAATGCCTAGAAAATATTACAACCATATATTATTTTTACCAAATACTGTACTGTACTGTACAGTACAGCTTTGCTATACTGTAAGATAAATCATTTTTCAAGTGTCCCTGGTGATAATGTATGCAATGCTGTAAATGCCTTTGATGCATTTTCACTTGTACCAGATAATTTGTGCATAGTTTGTTCAGTTAACTCGGCTGCGGCAGATACTTTGTGCATTGCCCATTGTTTAACTTCTGCTGCAGCGGACACTTTGTGCATTGCCTTTTCTGTTGCTTCGGCTGCAATAGACACTTTGTGCACAGTTTCTTTTATTTCTTGGATTAAAGCAGACCATTCATGAACTGCTTCACGTTTTTCTCTCAATGCATCACGCTCTTCTCTTAATGCGTCACGCCTTTCTCGTAATGCCTCACGTTTTTCTCTAATGTAGCACATGTTTTCCTCATGTTCTCTCTCTTGCCTCTCTTGTATTCTTTTGTAGAATTTCTCCCTTGCCTCTGCCACTTTTTTCTTTGTTTCAGCTGTTGGCATTTTATAAGATACTTCCTCTTCTTCAGTCTCTGGAATATTACTTTCATCATATATTGCCTCAGTTGTCTTTTTCCTCTTGGAGCTCCTTGCAGTTACCTGACAAGGACTTTCCTGCATGTCATTCTCCAAATTGGTTGTTTCTACCAACTTTCTCTTCATATCATTTATTGGAAAACATGACGAACTTTCCTGCATCACAATTTCTGGAATGGCAGCTTCTTCATTAACAGTGTATGTAGGAAGAACAGGGGAGGCAGCTGTGGGAGGCTGTGCAGCCTTGAATGAACACACAGATGAGTTTGAAGATTCATCAACCCAAACTGAGAGAGAAAAAATACATGTATCATAACAGTACTACTGTACTGCACTATAAAAAATTCCTGACCTCTAGTGAATTAGATTTACATGTGTGGAGACTAGTATTACTCCATACACATTTAAATAATTTGATTTCTAACAAAATAAAAATAATAACTACAGTACTGTAACAATTAAATAGACCTGCACATATTTTTGGCAATAACAACTGCTGCTTGTCTCCAGTATACTGTATTACAAAATTAACTCTGCTGACACAAATGAGACGGTACTGTATCTTACACTCCATGATAAACTACAATTTAACTTACAGGTATATTTAGATTTATGATTATTTGACTTATGATAATCTACATTAACATTAGTTAGGTTTTAACACCCTCTCATGATTTATGTTAAGCAGAAACTGCTTCGCCATCCTCCGCACAGCTTCACCTACCTGCGTGCCGCCTGACGCCCACCCTGCTTATTTCGTTTCCGCCCTTTGTTCCAAAGTGATCGCACCTGCCCTCACTCATGTAACCAACATTTTCATTGTTTATCGTTGTATAATCTCGTGATCGCCGTGATATTTGCTTTTATAGGTGAGAGGAAAAGACTTATCATTCAGATTTTGCTTGTTATTATTAATGTGGTGAGTGTTCTCTAATATTTTGTACAGTATTAATTAAATAGTGTAGGATAGCTCTTTCTGTGATAAATGTCTGTTTCAGACAGGCTATGAATATATCCCACTGAAACCCATGCTAAAAGGCTCCTGATTTACTTTAATTTGATTTATATTAGGGTTTCCAGGAATGCAATCCTAGCATAAATTGAGGGATACCTGTACAGTATTTCACACAGTTTCAAATTACTACACTAATATCACATCACAGATCTACACTAGCTCCTCATCAGAGGTCATTGTACAGTAATTGATTTGTCCCTCACCCAGTGATGTCTCTTGAAATGCATTAGCCAGCCTTGATTTACATCAATTGATAAGGGAAACTGATTTCTTAAAAGTAGGAAAACTGTAAATTTGTATCCAACAAAGGAAAACCTTCCAAAATCTGCAAAAAATGTGAAGTACTGTATCCAGAAACATATCCATGGAAAGGTACATAAGCAAACCAAATACTGTACCTGCATCTGAATTCTGCACCATCATAGATGTATTATCTTTATGAGGTTGAGTTAGCTGTAATGGAAAGCTATTACACTGATATTCAGCATATTCCAGGTCCTTTCTCATTATGTTTGCTGCTGCATTTATTAATTCATCATACATTGGAGGAGATGGTGGAGGTCCTTCACACACAGTTGACCACTTCTTCACATATGCACTGTGCTCTCGCTTCACTCTAAAAGTAAAAAAGGAATTACCTGTAGTTTGAAATAATAACATTGAATACAAATAAGAGGAACTGGATACAGTAATTTGAGCTTCTGTCCCCATTTACATTCATACCCCCTCTGATTAGGTTACAAACACATGTAAATATTTGTAAAATGGATGAAAATATCCACTCTTCAAAGCAACTGTGAAGTCCCACCAATAGCTCAAAGTGTACCAAGAGGTTCGCACTTATTTTTTTGAGGTCCCTTTGCTGTAATGGTGGCTGGCAGAATTTTGGACATGTTTATAATTTGCAGAAAGTGTCTGGCCCTTACAGTTCTTGTATACAAGGTTATGGTATACTGTATACTGCACAGTACAGCTCCTCTCCGACTTAAGACCTACTCGACTTACGACCTGCCTCAGTCGTACCAAAATTTAGTCAAATTACGTATTTTCGAGTCCCAACGTCAGTACACAGACAAAATTTTTGTTTGTAATTCACTTTAAAATGGCCGGCAAGCTTAAAAGTAAGAGTTTTGTGGTGCTGAGAAGAAAAAGAGACACCCATTTTAGATTTTCTATGTATTATTAAAGCATTTTCGACTTACGACCTGGATTTGGGTCCCCAACCCCGTCATAAGTCAGGGAGGAGCTGTACTAATAAGAAAGAGGGAGTGTACTGATTTGACAAAAGCTGTTATACTGTACTGGAATATCTGCTGTTCCAATTCATCTGCCATATTTTGATCAGTACATTAACCTACTACTGTACTGCACAACCCTTGCAGCACAGAAAAGGGGGGAGGGGGAGTAAGTCCCACACAAACCACAATACCTGTACTCTGAGGTACAAGAGATATTTCTGAGAACCAGCTACCAAGGAGTAAAATGAACAGTATGGTATCTAAACTGAAATAATTGTTTTTGATGGCTGAAGTGTTGGCCATATAAGAAAGGGGTGGTGTATTCGAGTAAATATGTAAAATATGTAGTTGCTGTTCCTTACTACAGGGAATTAATTGTTTGATGACTGAATACTAAGTTGTGCATATCTAGAGTTAAACCACATTCTGATAAGGATCCATACAGTCCATACATTACCTGGACAGCAGCTATACAGTAATGTAAATGAATTACAGTATTTCCTCAGGGTGATTTAACTTCAGTGACACTGATTGGAGAACCAGCATTCTTAATACAAGTACAGTAGTGTTTGTGGAGGCTCAGGAATTGTATCGTTTTAGTCAGGAGTAATTACTATCAGCTTGCTCTGGAGCTACTAAGATAACAAGGCCTGAATAAATCATTACTACTAAACCTAATTTTCACAAAAAATCTGCTGGAAAAAGATGTCCAATAATTACACAGCACTTTTAAGGACACGTGATCATGATTTACTGTAATTTGAGTTATTCCTAGAGGCTGGAGCCATTTGCTAAGAGTGCTAATATGAAAATAGCATCATGGTATCTTTATAGCAAAGATGTAAACACTTTGGCTGCCTTCCCCAATTTTGGGGAAATGAATCTCAATGACTGCAACATTACATGAAGGAAAACTCCAAAGAAGAAGTTACTTCCATCTCTTTGGTAATGTGATACTGTGGATAAGTAGTTCCTGCTTATGATTACTGTATAATATACTGTAGTACTGTACAGTATACATGTTTTTTAAATTGAAAGAATGAGATCATTTCATAATGTACAGTACCTTGATAAATAGAATGTTTCTTCAATTGGCTTGAGTTTGTAGAAAAAAATCCCCCAAATGGATAAAGGTCAACTGTGATAAAGTGGAGTCTCGATAACTTGTGGGTTAGGTTCCAGAAGACATCATAAATTAAAAAATCACGAATTATAGTTTAATACACGAACATTTAAATGCAATTAATGAGAAGGTCGGAGGAGTGCACTTGGTTCGGAAACCAGGGCGGGTGGGGCAATCAGTTCAACTCTCCTGCCTCCCACAAACAATTAACTTACTACTTTTAATTTTTCTTATTTTACGGAGGATTGAAGTGATACTCATAATCTTGTTTTTTTCAATTCCAAGGTATATAAGAGCAATGAATTGTATTTCCACAACTTTTATGGATTCATATGTAAAAAAACACTGGGGCACTCAGTGTTCAACCACGAATTATGAACATCTGAACACAAAATTAAAAAAATATATGATAATACAGGTCCCCATGAATTTAAGCACACAAATTTGTATTTTGCAAATTATTAAGACTCCTCTGTACTGATCTTTATAATACAGAACTGTATTCCTTACCACAGCCTTATGGTAAATTTCCAAAAGATTTCTGCTAGCTCATTACTAATGTATTAAACTGAAAATAAACTTGCCATCAAAGATATTCAAAATATTTAGGAGCCAAATTATATTTCCAACAATAAAATCAAAATACTGCAAAGCAAAAATTAATACATGTACTCAATAATATTAACTATGAACAAAAGGAATATTAGAGAGTAGCCATGTACAGTACAGTACAAGTGTTCCTCTCTTCATACTTGGGAAGGGAATCTACACTTGCTGATGTTATAAAATATTAAAATGAATAAGAATCCTACAAGCAAGAAAATGAGAATCACCTGAAGATTAGGCACCTCCACTTACTACTTTTACTTTATCCTCTTCACCATTGATCGGCTCATATAGCCGCTTGGGCGATCGGTCACGTCTCTGTTACGCATTGTTGGCAAGTACTGGGCACGCACCGGCTCTACATGAAGATTACCAGTCAACATCGTAATGCAACCTGGAGGGCTAGGTGAACATGAAGGTGTTTAAACATCATGTGAAATAACCTGAGGAACCTAATCTGCAGGTGATATGAAAAAGAATGACAAAGGATTAAAGCTAATAGGAAAAAAAAAGATAGCCATAAAACCATTCACTGCCCCCATCAGTTTCAAGCTACCATGATGGATAACAGCCACTGCCACTGGTTAATATACTGTATAGGACTAACCCATGAGCGAGTTGTTTTCATTACTGCTTATTTTCTTATAATATTTCCATCAGTGAGTTCTGATATAATAATCATTTATTGTGGAAATTTTTCGTTTCATAGCTAATTAGGCGCCTAGGCACGCACTAGTTTATCTTGCGGCAGTAATGAGGCCGTGTTATGCTGAAGGACTTTTCCTGCACCCGGGGCAGTTTGTTTTTCATCATGTCGTGTGAGGGTTGTCGCCGATCTTCCATGGACGTAATTTGTGAATTTATGGGTAAAGACAACGAGACCCTTCAATTGTTTAAAGATCACGGCATTGTTCCTTTACATAGAGACTGTTTATTTTCTTACATTATCTTCATCAGTGAGTTCTGATATGATAATCATTTATTGTGGAACCCAACACAGTAAATCACTCCGCCGCCCGGGGTGCAGAGTGCCGATGTGGCCATATCATCTCGTGTCCAGAAAATGCCCCAAATTTCACCATAGTAAGTTCTTTTTGTGTTTAATATATGGGGGGGAGGGGGGGGGGCTCTGCACCCCTGGTAAGGAAGTTAGGTTAAGTTTGGTAGGTTTGTTTGGTTAGGTTGGTTAGGTCTGTTCGTCATACACACAATTATTTTTATTTATTTTTTTTTTTTACGAGGATTAGCCAACCCGGGCACAGGTCACTGACCCACAGTAGGGTCTGGGGGCGCAAATGTACTAATAATAATAATAATCCATAGTAAATAAAAATTTTAATAAAAAATAATAATAATAATAAAGAACCATAAAGAAATACAAAAAAAAATCAAGAGTGAGAAACAATAAATGTATACTGTACTGTATTGTGTTGTGAATACCCTGTAGTGAGAGAAACTATTGAGACCCTGCAATTGTGTGTAAATGAGGCAGAAAGTCAGATCATCAACCTGGGACTTGGCCACACATGGCAGCAGGGTCTACCATTAGACAACACATTATGCTTCCAATATCTTCCCAAGTGGTAGTACCTCCCTGTTTGGTAGCTGCCCACTACCTGTAATGTTTATTTTTAAAACATCACATTTTTAACATATTTCCACAAACTACAACAGTGTCCACTATAATATAACATGAAAATCCGCGTTTGCATAATTGTTTCTATCAATTTCGCTCGCTGGTTAGTCCTATATAATTACTCCTTCACTTCAGGGATGCCACTTTTAATATTATTTGGTGAACGTTTGGTGGTTAATGAACCAACCAGCTGAATACAAAAGAGCTAAGATTCTTCAGTGACTAAGGACACAGGTTTTGCTAAGATTTCACAGCTCTTATTCTGCACTTTTTGCTTTCTCAACTTATGGCTATGACCTCCAATGGGGTGGGGATCCCCTAGCTCCAGATATAAACCTTGACCTTGTAGTGGGTTAATATTCGTTTTTATCCCAAGGTGCTGATATCATCCCAAAGTATCATGGCATGTGAGGTGTGACAGAGTGAGCATGGACCTAATGTGGAGATTCCTGTCAGCAGTCTTTGGCTTAAAACAATAATCTGAACAACTTTTAAGGTAAGTTTATTTTCAATTTACTATAAAGCTGGCAGAACTCCTCTGAAATCTTACCAGTTTTAATTTCATTGTGTGACATTCAATATTATTCAACAAAATCTTGCCTTTTCTTAATGTATTCCCATGCCCGTTTGAGCTGGGATGTTGTACGGACTTCCACTGGATATATGGCATTAAATCTAGCTGTCAACTCTTCCCATGCCTCTTGTTTCCTTATTATTTTCTTTACGTCGTGTGTTTTATCTTGTATACTCTCTTGTTCTTGAGATATAAGAGCAACAAGTGTCTTACGTTGCTCTACAGTCATTGGGATCTTCTCCAGGGAGGACATGGCGACCCTCACACTGTAGACCAACGGTGAAGCTACCACCTCATTAACAGCTACCTTCAGGATAAACTACCACAGGATCACACTAAGAATTAATTAATTGTTGTGATCTACTCGATGGAATGAATAAATATCCAGTGTGTACAGTATATTACTTAATAATCTTTAAAGAGATATGACACGGTTTCCACGTAAAATTACAAAATTAAGATAAAAATCAATCTGTTCTATTTACAATATCTATATTAGTATGTTAGGTAATGTAATGTTTTAACAACTAGATTATGAAATAAATAAACACCGTTGTTGTTAATTAATACCTTATAACCTCACAGCTCGCCCCCCTGTTATCTATATACTCAACTATATAATTATATTGTCTATATACATCCTAAACCAAATATTACACTTACAAGAAGATTTTTTATTATTTCTAAGGTTTGTTATGACATCAATATTGCTAAGTAACACAAGAGGAAGCTTGAGTGAACCATAAGCTTCGTCTCAAAGCTTCAGTGAGCCTTCAGTCATCAGCTGACTATGGCGACACAAGAGGATACTACCATACAGTTACTTGTAATTACCAGTTAAAGTGTAAGTTACTGGTTATTTTTGTGTTAAATTTGTTCATATAACTATTTGATATTCAGGGAGTTTGTTTATATATGAGGTTTGTGATAATATGGGTGAACTATTGTAGAAAACACCTATTGTATGGGTGGTAGAGTTAAAGGGCCTGTGAACACTTGTTTTAATGGTCATGTATGTTGCTTATTTTTTTGGTATTGATACTTGGGGCATAGGTGGATGTTACTTGCCCCTGTAGTAATCTCAATTATTGGACTATAGGTTTTTGCTGATTTATTATAGTGGTGGAGATATGGTAATGGTAGATCTATGTATTTTTGCTAATACTATACTGGAGATGGGTTAAGGTGTAGATAACAGCTACTACCAGAAGGAATTGTACGAATTGGTTGAACAAAATTTTCTACACACTGATATGATATTAAACAAAAATGGAAATGCATAAAACCTAATAGAACCTGACCTAACATACCCAACTTTGTTAGGTCAGGTTCTACGGGTTATCGTGTTAGTATTGGGGTTGATATACTGTACATCAGCAATGGCGAGGAGGAATTCGTGGAAGCGTTGACCGTCATTTAGGAAACGTCTCTTGAAAAGGAATTCATCGAGGTAAATAACGAAAATGGCGCCGGGAGGAGAATTGTGAAGCGGGATAGAGTAAATAAAAAGATTGTCAGGTCGTATAGGTTCTATGCAGTGTCGTTTCCATTTCTGTGCTTAATATAATGTTATTAGCATTATATAAAAAAATAAATACAAAATAATGCATAGAACATAATAAAACCTGACCCCTACCTATGGGTATGTTAGGTCAGGTTCTATTAGGTTCTATGCAGTGTCATTTCCATTTTTGTGTTTAATATCATGATATTAGTGCGCTGAAAATTGTTCAACCAATTCGTACAATTCCTTCTGGTAGTAGCTGTTATCTACACCTTTACCAAAATTATAACAGAAAGTTGTCGTTTCTTTTAATATACTTAAAATCAAAACAATAAGTATAGCAAAAAATAAAGAAAATGAACAAACAACTTCTAGTGATAGTAGTTTCGTAAACATTTACCCTGGAGATGTCTAACACCAGAAGGGGTTGTTGGGTGGTCAATATTTTGAAAATGACACCAGGTAACTGATATTAAAAATAGGTTTTTCTAGTGTAAATCATCTTGTTAAATATAAATATGACCTTCATTGCCGTCGGAAATGAGCAGTAGTTGAGATATTGAAGAAAAAATTGGTTGGTCAAACAATGTAAAAACCTAAAAAAATTCACTAAAATACCTAGCCTAGCTTAACCTAACCTAGCCCCTAGTGCATAAGAAATTACCTTAAGTAAGAGATACAGGAGAATAAAGTGATGCGACTTGAATGAGGAAGTGGCCGTCTCTTACCACAGCGCCATGCATGGTGATCTACACGGTACTGACACTGAATTACATCTCGGACACTTTACAGATGAAACAAGAACAGCGTGAGCTCTAAAAATGTCAATGGCAGCTGCTTCAATGTCCAAAACGCGCTGAATAATGCGGCAGCCAGCCAATGTACTGTATTACTGTGTGTTAATGTTCAAAATAGGGCAAACAGAGGATTAGGTTTTATATCTAGAATTGTAAGTAATAAGAGTGCAGAGGTCTTATTGCAACTATACAGCTACTCCTCGACTTACAACATACCCGACCTATGACCACCCAGACATACGACCGCCTCAGTCGTCCCAAAATTTTGTCAAATTACGTATTTTTGAGTCCCAACGTAAGTGATTGCGCTGTGTACTGACAAAATTTTAGTTTGTAATTCACTTTAAAATGGCTGGCAAGCTTAAACGTGAGAGTTTTGTGGCGCTGAGAAGAAAAAGAGACACCCATTTTAGATTTTCTATGTCTTATTTAAGCATTTTCGACTTACGACCTGGATTTGGGTCCCTAACCCCGTCGTAAGTCGAGGAGCAGCTGTATTATCTTGTGCTAGTCAGGCCGCACCTCGATTGTGCTGTTCAGTTCTGGTGCCCCTATTATAGAATGAATATCAATTCACTAGAGTCAGTGCAGCGAAGAATGACGAAAATGATTCCGGGACTTAGAAACCTTCCATATCAAGATAGGTTAAAAAAACTAAACTTGCATTCCCTAGAAAGACAAAGAGTGCGGGGAGATATGATAGAAGTATTTAAGTGGGTGAAAGGAATCAATAAAGGAGATATAGATAAAGTTCTTATAATAACCGAGCAGGATAGGACTTGTAGCAACAGATTTAATTTGGATAAGTTTAGGTTTAGGAGGGAGATAGGAAGGAACTGGTTCACAAATAGGGTGGTGGACGAGTGGAACAAGCTTAGCAACTTTGTAGTAAGTGCTGGAATGCTGGAAAGTTTCAAAAGGAGGCTGGATAGATTCATGGATGATAGAGAGTGGTAGTAACTCTCGACAGGAGCTGCCATGCACAGGCCAACCGGCCTATTGCAGACTCCTTATGTTCTTCTACATCCATCGCACAACGACGCTATCTTTCAACTGGCCGTGAATGCTAATTAACGAACGAGTATTAACTCACATCAGCACTCAGTCCGATTGGCAAAATATTATACATTAATTTTTTTTTTACTTTTACTCGAAAACTATAAATTTCCGACGGAAACGTTATAGAATAAATTATTTTTATTTATTTTTTCTCTATCTCCCCATGTATGACTCACTATTGAGTTGCCTGGTGTCATTTACTAAATATTGACCTGCTTGATTTCTTTCATTTTCCACATGTTTTTATCATCATAGTAAGTGTTTACAGTATAAACAGGCGGAAACATTTTATTTTAATTATAAGTGTTTTTGGTTAAGGTTTGTTTCAACATCCCTGCCAGTTTCTATAGAAAGAGTTAATGTTTTGCTATTTGGACTTCAGATATAGGTTACGTTACCTTTCAACATTCTTGGATAGTCATTATTTTGGAGGTAATGTCGAAAGTTGAATTATTTACTTTAAATACTCTTTTTTTTTTTTTTCCATGAGTAAACTATGATCTCATATATGTAAACCTTGCATATTTTATAGGCAGCCCATGGATAGTACTTCATTTTTGTGGTGTAGTATACGTATACCTGTATGGTAAAGAATGAATTGCTCTTTACGAGACTTTTATTCACTCATTTACGTCGCCTGACTCCAGGAGAAACTCAGAATAAGTTCACCCATACTGTACAGTACATGTAAATAGGAGATAAACAGCCACATTGATAGAAACAGTACAGAATACTGTATAGGTTTGAGTAGATAATATATTTAGCTCAGCCACGCTACTGTTGGTTACTTTATGGCAGAATATTGATAAGGTTGTCGAAGGGTCACATGCTTAGTAATCTTGTAACTCATAACTACATTATAATGTGTGTATGTTTACAACTGTATTGGGAAATAGTAAAGGTCAGGGGTCTGGCTTTACCAGCTTCGTATTTCCTGATGAAAGTCTCTGTTGAATAACATTTGTTCAAATATCAAGAGTAAACAAAATTAGGTTTAGGAATCACACTTCGAATTTTGTTTTTCCCTAATTTTTCCCATAAAGAAAGACATTCCATGTCCGATGTGTGTCCGACAATGCCATATTGCTTTTGAACTGTTGATACTACTGGTAAATGCTTCCTAGCATCCAAATAATCAAACACTAAGCGAAGGAATGCTTCCCAACAGCCAGTCTGTGCAAATTGAATTACAGTATAGTAGTGTACTGGTATTACCCGGTAACACTCTTAACCTACCTAACCTATCAAACCTAACATAACCTGGAGGTGTTTGTGTGTATGGAGAGGATGACGCTGGGAAGCATGCATATGTACTGCATGCCCTTCAAATTTGCGGGGGTTAGGTTCTCAAAATGGCCTCGAATCGCCAAATCCACGAATAACATTTGCTGACTGGTAGGGGGGGGGGGGTTGCATTTTTACTTGTGTACAAAGAAATGTGTTTGCCCTTAAAGGACAATTATTTCTTTTACCTGTACTGTATTGTATGTATGTGTGTGTGTGTGTGTGTGTCTACACACACACACACACACACCGAGTAAAGTATGTTCAACACAGGGAAAGGAAATTACTGTCTCTAGAACGAATGGCTCCCTGTCCCAGCCGCGAAAATGCCAGCAACTTTGAAACTACCCTTAGACATTCTTGGGTACATCCAGGGTGCCATTCGTAAATAATAGAGGACCGCGAAATAAAAGTCTGCTAATTATCCTGGCATATTGTATTGTCAAACTTGTTTTACGAAAATTACAAATTTAGTTCTTATCGTTTTTTTTTTTTAAATGTAACAAACAATGTATCATAATACAGTACTGTATATACAAAAATTATATTAAAATGCTGTTTCTTAGTGTGCATGAAATAGAATAGTATTAATGTCTATGAAATTTTCCTCCTGCTCATATAAAAATGTTTGAAGCATTAAAAAACTTGTTATTGCATCAGTTGCATGGGAGGGAACATTTTTATATACAGTATTAGATAAACTAATAGGGAAAAAACAAAATAGGGGAAGTGCTTTCTGTCAGTCCAATTTAATTTATTCTTGAGGTAAGAAATAAGTTGTTGTTTTTTTATAGAAATTATATTGTCAGGTAGCTGGTCAACCTAGACCCTCGTTGTTTACTGCTACCCAGGGAGCATTAGGTCAATAGGGGTGTTTAATATTCACATAATCTCAGTGGTTTATTTGACTGTATTTTGCCCCTAATTCAGAACAAGTGAGTTGTGTGATTTGGCACAATACAGTACAGTACTTATTGAATCGCCCCAAGAACATGAACGTTCTATTGTAAGCTCAGTAGACGGATATAATAATTTCAGTAAAACAAAAGTCTGTCACTGATGCATTATGGTATATTTCAGAAAATATTACAATGGGCAATCAACTGGCAGGTATTGCCCCATCGCAGATCTTCCCAGTGGAGACGTATCTGTCAGATCTTCCAGATGTTCACTATGAAGCAAGGCAAGTACAGTAGTGTTATAATCTTGTTACTCAATATTCTGATTATGGTAACATCTACATGATAAGCCATCATCTGGAAGCAGAAATCTGGCTAGAAAACAAGTTATGTTTCAGCATGTACGTATGAAATTTATTTTTTTAATATCCTGTTGTTTTGAGTAAAGTAAAATATGCTGTACGGTACTGTACATTCTGTAAAATATTTACCATTGGATAACTCATTGTTACTTGTTCAGAAGTGTGAAAAGGTGGCACAATATCACAAAACTGTGTGCTTTTGGTTTTCAGGGCTGTATTGAGGGTCATCAGTTTTTAAATTTCAAGCTAAACACAATGAACTTGGGCATTGTACAAACAATAGCATGAATCACCCAAATATAGCATTACTTTTATGTTTTACTTTCCTATTTCTATTTATAAACATTTAGAATAAAGAAAAATACAATACATACTCTAATTCATTGTCTACTGTCATTGTACAGCACAACTATGTTCACTTGCTCACTGCTGTTTTTGCATATGATCTCTTGTGCAGTACTGTACATTCATTACTGTAACTGGATACAATCAGCCAAAAATACTGTTCAAGCAGTGTTTAGACCACTCGAATTACTGAAAAATCCCAATTAATCGAGTTCGGAATATTTCGACATTGCTGAACAACTATTCGACAATTTCAAATTTTTTGTGTTCGATTATTTGTTCGTTTTTCTGTTAATTTTTTGCACATCATTTGGAGTGTTCTTCATTATTTCAACCAACAAACATATACTGTACTCAGTTACCATGTCATGGCTGCCACATGAAATATTTTATTTATAATTAATTGTACTGTGCAAGCACATATAATGTGCAGTAGTAATAAAATAAATAATACGTACTGTAATAAATATTGTAAATGTAACACTTACATTGCAAGATGATCTGATATGTAGATACTGTACAGTATATAAATCCAGGGAGAACATTAGCGTGCCACACTGGTAGTACAGTACGCTACTGCAAAAACAATTGATAAATAATAAATGATGGATTTCTTTGATTGAATCCCACAAAGTTGGAAAAGACCAGTACAGTAAATCTTCACATGCTGTATACGATATGAGGGTAATCAGACACATGCTGTATACAATATTAATTTTGAAAATTGTGTAATGTGCAAGAAATGCTTGAAGCAGGAGATATTAGAGAAAATGGATTGATCAAAGCTAATACTTGTATATGTAATTGGCAGTACAGCTCTGTGCTGTACAGTACTGTTCATGTGTATATAGGGGAACCCTTTTAAAATTACTGAATGTGCATTGTAATTTGAATATTAATAGAAAGAATTTGCACTGGTTTGTGAAATGCTCTTATCTTTTTTTTTCCCTCACAGCTTGGGTAGTACACGTTTCCTCAAGGTGGCCAAGTGCCAGACATGGGAGGGCTTAGTGGTTGTGAAGGTGTTTGTTATTCATGATACATCACTACAGCTGTCTGTGTACAAGAAGTCAGTGCAGAATGTCTCTACAAAACTTATTACAGCTGCTAATTGTCTCCAGTTTCATTATTTGAAGGTACTGTATACAGAAATCTTTTTTTTTTTTATTTGCCAGACAAAAAAAAATAGTGCTAACTTTTGAATCAGGTCATTAATGCTGATTAATAATTTTTTCATAGTCATTGGTGGAAATCTTTCAAATTTATCATACTGTATCTTTTATTGCTCCATCTCACATCTAAACAGATTAGTATACTGTACTACCCTTTCCTATTGATTACTGTTGCTGTTGACATACAGTACAATACAATACACCTGAAGTGATTTTGATGATAGATATATGAGGCTATGCAGACCATAATTTCGTAAACACCACCCCAACCAAAAACGTTTTTTATTCCCATTGTCTTCCCACACCAACTGCCTCTTCATTCTGAGGCCGAAGGAATGTGGAACAATAGTTTGTAGGGTCGAAAATCCCATTTGTGTTAACGCTCAGTGATAGTGCGCAGTGAATGACGTCTAGGGAACTGCGTGGCCATGTGATCCTGTGTCTTTACATTATTTTATATGCATTATTCTTTGTATTACCATTTTCAGTACCGATTATGATGAGTTTTGCAGTACACTCACTAAAAATTATTCTCCTTTATGGGGTTATACAATATGACACACTGGACCAATAAATCTGATAACACTCATCACAGCTTCTGTCGCAGTGATCATTGCAGATAGTTTCAGAGCCTAGGGTGCAGAATATTTTTTAGTGAGTGTACATGAGTATCCTGTATCAAAATATTAAAATTTTATCAAAATCTAATGCCTCCAAATTGGTAAGGTTATGATCATACGGTATTCATGATTACTAATAATAATGGCAAGTTTGATATTATCTGATCGTGGCAACATAATCCTGTGTATGTAAACTTCAGTTTGTTACAAGAATGATTGGGGTATCACAATTTGTTCAAGAGAAACAATAAACCCCCGACAACTCGGCATTTGATAACTAGGCACGGATATGGTCTCGGAATGTATTAGTATAACTCGGGAAATGCCGAGATATATCAAATTATCTGGGAAAATCTTGGCATATCTGGCCATCTTCATCCTCTACCATGCCTCTGTGTCATTTACTATGCATTTTGTGTCACCCACTATGATGCTTCATTCTTTGCCTGCAGTGCTGGTAAGAGTTACTTTTTTACATCTAGTTATTTCATGTACATATATATGGGTCGATAATTTTTTATTGTTGTATATTTGTAGGAAGGGGTAAGTGCCTCGATACGTCAGAATTTGGGATAACTCGGCAAGGCCAGAGCCCCATATGTACCAAGTTATCGAGGGTTTACTGTATAGTAAGTTTCATTTTCCAAAACTTTAACCATGTTTTCTGGTGTGTTTCTTTTTTGGCACTTACAGTAGGCTCTCGCCAATAACGACTTCCATAATAACGTTTTCGACAATAACGGTAAGTTACAAAAGATACCCATTTTTGATAATAACGTCTGGATTCTCTTGAATAACGGAGATTTCGCGGGAAGCATCCGAGCGCATCAAAGATAGAGTTTGTTTGCCGCCATGTTGATGATGTAGTTGTCCGCTCCGCCTCACTCCCACTCTCACACAGGTTCCGTGGAATACAGCGCTGTTCCCATGTGTGAGATTTTTGCCTCTATAACCAGTGGTTGTTAGGGTCGGTGATCAATTATGGCTTCTGCATTTTTGCTTGTGGGGGCTAGGGGAGGTGGTGGAGGGAGTGATTTGCCACCTGAATGCCCGGGAACTTTTAAAGTGAGGAAATTGAACTGTCCTGAGTCTACAGATAGAAAATTTAAGAGGAACTTAGAGGAGACCAAGAAGAGTATTGTGCTGACTAAAAATGTTTCGGTAGTGATGGAAATGCGAGGCGAGCTATGAATGATAAAGGCGATAGAAACAGGTTGTTAGTGATAACAGAACATTTTCTTGTGAAATGGTTAGCTTGTAGAATGAAAGACAGTGCAAGTGTTAGCGGCCCTCAGATACGGAACAATCATCACACCAAGCACCTCAAAAACTCCCCCAAGCTAAGTGTTATAATACTCAAACTCTTTATTTTGATGATTGAATAACAATTCTTTTTATTTCAGCGAACAAAAAGTGTTAGGAGGGTTTCTAAGCGGGAAAAATGGGTGAAATTCTTGGGGCGGCAGCACCAATAAACCCTTTTTACATGTATTTTAATGTCACACAAATAACGTTTTCGCTAATAACGGTGTTTTTCAGGTCCTCATATAGCCTCATATGCAGGTAGTGCCAATATATTTTTCTTATACTTACTTAATGCAGGATGGCCCAAAACAAACATATTTTTTCTTTCATACGTTGTCATTCAATCATTCCTCCTGCTGTAAAACACATGTTTCTTTTTATCTTTTAGGTAACAGAGAAGGCAGGATTGATGTTCAGACAGTATGTGAAGAGCAATCTGTATGACCGAATCTCCACACGACCTTTTCTCACTTCCATTGAGAAAAAATGGCTTGCCTTCCAGATACTTTGTGCTCTTAACCAAGCACATCAAGAGGGAGTGAGTTGGCTGCTTGTCATTTTTGCTTATGTCAGATAGATAAGTTATCTTATTTTCAGTCTTTTGTTAAAGGTTTGATGATGCATTTTTAAATATTCATAATGCAAAGGGTAGTGGAGATGTTTGGGGTACTTGGTTCTAACTACAGGAGCGAACATAAACACCTGTAGAGTTCTGTAGGTTCTATTCAACGGAAATATACAAGGTGCGCTTACAAGCACAGGTAGTCCTTACACTCCTATATGGGTCAACTGACCTCTCTCTGACCTCTCAGGCGACATGTGGTAAGTGGTACATTAGCAGCTTCCAGATGTCGCCAGGCACATTTATCTAAGCATGTGGTGACATGAAACGGGGGCATTGCCACATGCTACTGACTAGAGAAGTAATGTATATATATAGAGTACATACATGGTATACATACAACATACATAATATACATACAGGTAGATGATTCAGCTGATGTATGCAGATGATACTGTCCTAATGGATGGTTCAGAAGAAAAGATATGTATGCCAATGAATAAATTTTGAAGACTGTGTCTTTGGAAATGTTACTCGTGAATGGGAGCAAAAGTAAAGCGATGAAACTAAGCTGAAATGGGATGTGGAAGAATATGTATCAGTAAAAGTGGAGATAGAATGAATAAAGTGAGACAGTCAGGTATTTGGGAGTAGATGTGTCAATGAACAGGTGACAATTTGAATCATAAAGTAGCAAAGGGAAAGAAAGTTTTATTCTAGTTATGAGACAAAAGTCCTGTCATTGTGTTCTGACAAAAGCCCTCATTCATTATCAGGTTTGTCATGGAGACATCAAGTTGGAAAATGTTATGGTGTCATCATGGAACTGGCTTCTACTTGCTGACTTTGCCACCATCAAACCCACATTGCTTCCAGAAGATGATCCAGCCGACTTTACTTATTTCTTTGACACATCCCGCAGACGAACTTGTTATATTGCACCAGAAAGGTAAGTACTGTATGAGAGACATATAAAGAAACCCTTGATTTATAGAATTTTCTTTTAAAATGGAGGAGGGGTAGGCCAAGAATGACATGGGGTGTGGTTATAAGAAATGACCTCAGGAGAGGAACCTGATGAAAGCCTGCAAAAGACCTTTTAATGTGGAGAACTGCCATTATTTAATCATGGTTTGCCCATTCAAGTGTGGAAAATGTACATAAGATGGTGTTGATGTGTGTGTGTGTGTATGGGACAGGGGGTTATATACAGTGGAGGTTGAATTATACTGTATATCACAATTATTTTGTTTGTGTGATAAACAATAATAATATTTTATTCTCATTCTTTATAGGTTTATCAAGACTCTACAGATGGATGCCCAGCACCTGATGAAGGAAGTTAGAGATAAAGGGAATCTCACACCAGCTATGGATGTCTTTTCAGCTGGGTAAGATAAGTCTAGCAACATCATATAAGAAAAGAATGATTCAAGAAAGGGTTTTAACATGCTTATGTCTACTGAATATTTACACAAGTTTTAATTTTGCCATCCTACAGTGTAGTACTGTGTATAAAAAACTTTACAAGAGTTAATGAGAAAAAATCTCTTTTTAAATCCTTTTGCTCACTGGATAAATGACCTTAGTTGGGCCACAGATGCTCATAATTATGCTCATTGACTCTCAGTACTTATAATGAACCCAGGTGATTAATATATAATTAAAATGACCTGAGATGCTCATCATATCTCCAGTTGGCAATTTGTTTGTATACAGTACAGTGTACAGTATTGATTTCCCCTTTTTGTTTTACAGATGCTGTCTGGCTGAATTATTCACAGAAGGATATGCACCCTTTGACCTCACCCAGCTTTTAGCATATAGAGTTGGTGATTACTCTCCCAACAAAGTTCTTGACAAGATAGATGATCCCAGAGTTAAGGTGAAGTGTATAGTATTGGTAACCCTCTCTGCTTTGGAGCCTGAGACACATAAGTGCACGAAAACTTACGCTCAGCCTTGGATGTTTTTGCCGAAAAATCGTTGAAAAAAAAATTAGGACTCATTTCACTGCCATGGAATTGTTTTATAAATTGTAATTGGGTCTCTTCTAGCATAAAATTGTCTGAGAAATTGTATGAAACCATAATAAATTGAAAATTCTTGAAATTTAAACCACTTTTTTCTAGTATAAGTTGAAAAGGTAGAAAAATGTTTAGTAACATCTCGATTTCCTTTCACATTTTCCTTGTATTATGGTGTACATTGATATGTACTATATATCAAAATAAATAACAAAGCATGTAGAATATTGTGGTATAAGGAAAAATAATATAACAAAAACTCATGGAATAATTAAAGGGCATAGCAGCATACCCTCCTCTCACTCTAATGGCCAGAGCGACACTGGCTTCATACTGTGCTGCCATGCACATGGTGATCAAGACCTTCTCGGGGAAGGTTATAAGGCCCACACAAAGAAAACGACGTCTGTCAAATGGCATCCAAAGTTCAGTCAGTAGTTTCACTGAATAGTTTTTGAGTTATTTGAAAATATTGCCCATTCAACGCCACGTTGGCGTCGCGAGGCTGAGCGTAAGTTTTTTCGCCTTTTATGTTCGATGCCATTGTGGCTGAGAAGATTAACCAGTATATCTCAGTTCTTTCATGAGTCTAAGGGCTTATTCTCCTACACCGCTTCATTTGGTGGGCAGTGGATGTGTTGTTTGATAAAATTATATTGGCTTCCAATTAAAGCTAGGATAGAGTTTAAACTCTGTCTAATGACTTTTAAGTCACTATGTTTGGTGAGCCTAAGTATTTGGACAACCTACTAATTCCACTGACTACACATTCTGAAATGATTTTGCCCAGAGCAGTACGGGATTGTTCTTTTGCTGCTCAATCCTTTTCCTATGCAACATCCAGATTGTACAATCAGTTGCTTGCATCCATGAAGTAGGTAACTTCTGTGGAGGCCTTTAAGAAACAATTTAAGGCTTTTTTTTTAAGTGTATGATCCTGAACAGGGTACAGTGATGGAGAATTACAGGGTTTAGGAAGTATTACAACTTAAGGATACACAGTATGAGTGATTGAAGTTGAGCTGTAAATTTTTCTGATCTTTTATTTTAGTACAGTATTTCTTTTTATTCACAAGTCTTTGACTTTGTAGTGTTTCGAGCACTAGTGAATTCTTTAGAGGAACAAAAGATTAGCTATATTATTATTTATTATTATTTTTATTATCATTATTATAGAAGTTTGTTAATTTAATTTTCGAGATATAAAATCATAACTGAAAAATCCATGAGTGTATTCTTATTTCATGGTGGTGGTGTATAGGCTCTGGTTGAACATATGATCCAGCGAGACCCCAGCAGCAGATTCAGTGTGGCCGAGTACCTGAAGCAGGAACGAGGGGCCACATTCCCTGACCATTTTTATACGTTCCTCTGGCCATTTCTGAAGCAGTTTGCTGTCACACCTATAATGCCTCCTGATGACAAAATCAAACAGTAAGTAAAATACAGTACATGTACAGTACTTGTCATTTTTCAGTCTGTCAGTTAGCTTTTAGTATGACAGTGAAAACCAATTGGCCTCAACAGGGCCGGACTATCAAGGGGGCACAGAGGGCATTGTGCCCAGGGTCTTAGAAAGCTTTTTTTTTTATCCTTTTAAGTTTGGAAAATGACCTGTTATCTTCACAGGTGGTACCGAGTACTGCATTTACAAATACTGTATATTCTTAAAGATATATTCACATTCAGAAAGCTGTTGATCAGCCCCTTGGTTACCTGAGTTTTGAGTAATTCTGCTACTTATTTATTATGGGGGAGCATTTCTCTAAACAACAGAAATTCCTCAGTGAGCACGGATTGAGTGTCATCCTTTTAGCAATTCTTTGTTATGGGTGGAAATTTATAGTTTAGTCGGTTATAGTGCTAAGAGCACAAGCAGATTCCCAAGACAACAATTTGGGTCATAAGTGTAAATAAGGTACATAAATAGACGGTACACTGGCAAATTTAGGGGCCCACGAAACCCTTGATCTGGCCCTGCACCTTTGTCGCCCATGGAAGAATTGCTAGTAAATAGATATTGTCTCTCACAATTGATTATCTTTTCAGTGGATGTATTTTCATGTGCTAGTCTGCCATGCTTTAAAATTCCACATTTTATTTCATAAATTCTCTTCCTCACCTAACCTTCACTTGTTTGCCTTGGAATTTATTTTTGCATCCTCCTTGTCCTTCCCTTTTTCAAGCTGACTTTTAGATCCACAGATATTCTTGGAGTGTCACCAATTGTAGATCTAGTATTAGCTCTGGAAATCCCATTATGCAGGCAAGCTGTGATCAGAAGAGCCAACTCCCTCTCACCTCTCTTTGGGCTTTATCATGGAATTCAACTGGACTTAGGTTAATATTGGGAATCTTGTGTAATTGATGATGCACATGGGGTGGTTGTGTTGGGAAAGATGTGTGAAGTGTATAATAGTGCCAGCCATCAATGTCAAGGGCTCAGGTCTTGGTTACAACCTGTAGAGTTAATGGGTCTCCTTATCCTGGCTCAGTTAAAAATGGGATTTCCAAGATCAATTCTCAAGTGTTTCTCATATATGGCTAAGTGTATCTTTTTCACCCCAAGTAGTTGCGATTGGATGGGCAAGAATAAGGAAATGAGATGGGTTGGATTTGTACACATAATAGATGAGGTAACATATGAAATACATTTGAAGCCTTAATAGAAATTTGAGCAACAGTGAAATCAGCTTGTAACGGTCTGTTTGGTTATTTTTGGGTACTCTTTTTTCCAGGATAGATTGACTTGAGTTAGGTGTGTAATATTTATGTGCAGTTTTTCTTTTCCAGGGTAAAAAAGAGTTTGACTGATATACTTGTAGCATTGGGGGCTGAAGATGAAGCATCAAAAAAACTTGAAGACAAAGAAGATGAAAAGGAGAAGACAGACATGGAGAAGCCAGAAAGGAAGTGTGAAACGCTCATCATTATTGCTTCTCTAATTACATCCTCACTCAGGTAGTGTACTTTTTCCCTTATCTCTTTTGAAAAATTTTCTTGACATGGTATGGAAACCCCCTCAAGTAAGAATTGGGGTTGATGGCCAGATATCATTGGACCTCGTTTATCACTGAATGATAATAGACATTTCTAAGGGTAACTCAGGTCTGTGTAGAATGTTCCCTGTGTATGGATTTTTCTGTGATCCATTATAACCAATCATAGGGCCTATCACATTATAACCAATCATAGGGCCTATCACATTATAACCAATCATAGGGCCTATCACATTATAACCAATCATAGGGCCTATCACATTATAACCAATCATAGGGCCTATCAGAATCCTTCAGAGGAATTAACCACAAGTTAACTCCTACAGTGTACATGGATGTTCAGAGGGGGACAACTGGTTTTTCTCAGCAGCTTCCAGCTAAGTTTGAGCTTCACCCTCTTTACCATGGATTGTTCAGTAATGATGACTAGATTTTGTTGTGCTTCACCCATAGTGGTGTAGGAATGTGATATTTTAATCACTAAGATGTTTATGCTGCTTCCAGCTGCTACAGTGGTTGTATGTGGACAGACAAAATCAGTGTTAGATATCTTGTTCCAAGGTTAAGATTATTTTTAAGTCATAGATGTGACTTCCTGATGTCCTCTTTAATCTTTGTGGTGTGTATTATTCTTTTAATTTCGATGTCTATTTTTTTTTTCAGGGCTCTTCATTTCACATCATCTAAACTGGATGCCCTGGAACTTTTGGGAAAAGTATCTCAGTATGTTCCAGATGAGATAATTCTGGATCGGATACTGCCTTACATAGTAAGTGTTCTTGTACAGTTTAAAACCACCATCACATACAAGACTCTTAATTTTTTAACCTTTCATAATGTTAATGAACCTTAAACATTGTCTGTAGAAAATAGACAAATATAAATAAAGCAGGAGTGGGTGGTTTTAAGAACAGAAGCACAGATAACATATTGGATGTCTGGGTACAGAAAACTAAAAAGAAACCCAGGAAGGAAACGTATCTCATGAGAAACTTTTAAGAGAATCTGACTTAAACCTGTATTGATGAGTAGTATTGTAACCCTTTAAGATGTTATTATGAACCTTTGAATGATGACCTGCACCACAAACACGAGATTACTGTATATTTAAAGGTTTCTCAAATTACTATATGAACTTGAGTGTGAGCCTCTATTTTAGTTAAAAGCTGCTTCATGGGTTTGTGTAGACGTAACATTATGAAATTTATATAAGTGTCTGTACTTGAACTCTATGTGAGGAGTTTCTTTATCAGGCATTATTTGTTAGCTTTATTCTAAAATTATGATTCTAGAAAACATTTAAAACATACCTAAAGCAAAAAGTTTTAGCATCGATTGTGGTTAATGGTATTTTCAGTTTCATCTGCTTCATGATGGCGAGCCACGTGTCCGAGTTTGTGCACTTCACATGCTCACTCACTGCCTCACCCTGGTCTCCAGTGTACCAAGATCTGATGCTAATATCTTTCCAGAGTACATCCTTCCTAATCTTTCTGATGTGAGTAGGTAGTAGAATATCATTGTTTTTATAGTTTTGTTGAGAATTTTTAAGATCTTTCACAATTAACCGAGGATAGGATAATATACAGTATATTGTTTTTACTAACTGACTAACAGAAACTGTCTTTTTAATTATTCAATAATTGTTTTTCTTTTTATATTTGTCCTTACCTTGAAACTGGAAATAATCTCAATTTAAGTGTACAGGACTTAAGATTGTATTATCATATGCCAGGATTCTGGGCTACTCAGGTATAGTAAACAAGCCCACAGATTCAAAACCCCAGGGTCCCAGGACCTGGACACATGACTGAGAGTAACCTCAAAATTAATTTATGTTCTCCCATCATATCCAGGTTTCTCAAAGAGACCTGATGGATGCAACACTTACCAATAAAGTCTGAAAGCTTTGACTGTGTTGTACCGGTATTGGTGTGCATTTTGATCATCAGTCTTAGCTACAAAGTACGTGTTCATAATCAATCCCCACAAGTCCATAAACACAAATCCTTGAAATGTGTGAACTCAATGTTTTCAATTTCTCTGATACTGTACTATGTATGTTACTGTGATAGGTTTTCAATTCATATTCAAATTTTCCAGTTCCTTTAGCACTGGGTATCTTAATGGTATCAATCTTGTCTCTTGTAGAGTTCCAGGTTCCTTTCCCATTAGTAGATGTTAGTTGGTTTTATATACAGGTTATAAGTAAAATATATAACAAAGCATTTCACTTGATCCCTGAAATGTTCAGGAACTTCTTGTAATCACTTTGACTGACTGTCATCCAACTTAACCAAACATAATACATATACAAATTCCCAGTTATTTGAATTTCCTAACCTTCTCCAGCATCTCATTCTTAACCTCACATTTCTAGCAGTCAGTTTACTTGGGCTTTCTAATGTGTTTGGCTGAACCAAAATCCACAATAACAGACTCCTTGCTGTCAAGCATATGCATCTTGCTTCTCTCCAACAGATCTTGTTATCTTTACTGTACAGTAAACTGGTAGCCAAATTTAAGTAAGCAGATTTACAGTACCATTCCTTCACATTTAGTTAGAAATAAAGTAAAGTTGGTAATTTGTTGATGGAAACTAATTACAAAACATTATTTCATACTTACTTGTAACATGACTTACAGCTATAGTAGTTATGTCTGTCAACAGATCACCCAGGATGAGGCTGCTATTGTACGGCAAGCATATGCAGAAAATATTGCAACTATTGCAGAGACAGCTTTAAGGTTACTATCATATATATCTCTGTTTTCTCTATTCCTTGCCCATATTTGTATAGTGTGTTATATGGCCTTCAGTCAGTATTTTTGACACCCCTGGGCTAAGGTAAGTCTGACAGTGGTTTCTACCCAGAAGGGTGACAGATCTTGTAGGGCAGGTACAGTACTCATGATCAGTTACGACATCTCTGTAGAGTCTGGTTACTGAAATGCAACCCTAAGCTTGTGATAATTCTTTCTACAGCTATATTTTTAAAAGATTGATATATGACAAGAAAATAATTCAATCCAAAATACAGTATATAAGAAAATTCTCAATCTCTCCATAGGTTTCTTGAATACAGTCAACTGCAGGGAATGATGACCTCCTACAGCTATGAAACAGAACTGGCAACTTTACAGGAAGTCATTCAGCAGAAGGTGGCAACAATGTTCTCCGATCCTTCAAATGTAGTCAAAAGGACACTCATGGAGAAGACTGTCACCAAACTGTGTGTGTTCTTTGGTAAACAGAAAGGTAAATTTTCTTTTGATTACTATTTTTGTTGTAAGATTAGTTATATTAAATATTGTACAGTACCTGCTACAAAGGTGCACCACAAAATCTTATCTGAATGCCACTAACTGGAAAGGTATTCGATACTGTACGTATGTAAAAAAAAAAAAGTTACTTTGGAAGACCACTCAAGAAATAAAAAATACAAACCATAAAACATATTAAAAGATAATGTAACTGTGTTTTGTGGTGAAGCATTCATATATGGTAGAGCCCCAGCTGGTGGTGTGTGGACTCCTAACCTAAATGGTACTACATTTAACCTCACATGTATGACCTGGGCTGATGACTTTGGTCCTCAAGAAAATTTCATTGTAAAGAGAAATAGACTTAAACTTTTTGAATCCTCCACATTAATGCTAAGTGTAACTTAGGACTCCATATATTTTACCCAGTGGCAAATTTGGCACAGCCATGTGTGCATGGCACAGAAGGCATTATTTGGGTCTTGACATAAAGAGAATTTGGTACCTCATTTTGTCCTGCATGAAAGGGAAGCATGTAGGGACAACAGAATTGTTTTTTATGAACAATGTGGCAACAATCACCAACACCATGGCAAGATGTGTTAAGGACCAACTCAAACCAAACTTCCGGCTTTCTCCCCTCATCCCCACAAGTTGAAGAGGGCTTCCACCACATAGGCCTCCTTGTTTAAGGCTGGCATTGTGGTGGAACGAAGGGTGTCCATAGTCGTTTTTTTTTTTTTAGCCGATGGTGCAACACCTCTTGCAGCTCATTGGTTCACACAATGTTTGATTAATATTGATGTATCGCAAATAAATTCATATATAACTGTTAAAGATGCCCAGTTATGGATCACTTTAATGCCAAATTTAATGTATGTAAAGAAGTAAATGCTTGAAAACATTAACTTTCAAGATATGAGTGGAGAAACGTTTGAAATAAAGAATATTTACCATCAATGTCACAACCAAATTCATGCTTTTGGAGAACACATTCGGTGTAAATCCACTACTTCTTCTACTGTATTATCACTAATTATATCAAGACAAATGACACCAAACATATAAAGCAACAGATAATGATGACCATTTAGTTAAGAGTAGAATCAAGTGTAAATACCACATCCATTTAAGACAAACATTACGGGGAGGTAGTGCGTTTGGCGAATGAGCCACTCAGCCGAGTGGGAATTGAAATGCAGTAAAGTCTCAGTGTATGTGAGAGTTATATTCCGGGGACTCCTGCGTAAGTGCAAATTTCCGTTTGTCCAATATCTTATCTTTTTCTTCAAAAGTTATCACAATATGCACTCTTTTCTTTTTCTCTCTTAATATCGCGAGTACTGCCGCTGATTTTCCTCTTAGGGGCCATGATTGTGGTAAATTTCCTCGGTAGATAAAAACTTTATCAGCGTGAACACCTGGAAAGTGTTCACGGAACCAGTGTGAGAGAGAGAAGGACGCCAGAGTTAGCACTCAGAGTGGGTGAGGCTGAACTGTGTGATATGTTATGGTTATTTTTGAACTCATAATTTCGGGTAGATATACAGGTGTACCAGTATGTAATTGTCTTAGTTTTTATTTTTTTATACTCTATTATATGCAGTCACAATCTCTCATACAGAATGTGCCAAAAAATATATCATAGGGTCAAAAACATAAAGAAATAAAGATTTCTTTGTGTGAGCTATGACCTATATGGTTATTTTTCAACTCATAATTTCAGGTAGATATACTACATAATTTTATTTATTTTTTTTTAGTATTACATACATACACTGTAGTTCATTTGAAACAAAATAAAAATAATAGAAATAATAATCATCAGGTCAAAAACAGAAAGGGAATAATTATTTCTTCATGCAGAGTGAGGGAGGGGAAAGTGGTGTGGGTGATCTGAGCTGCTATTTATAACATTATTTGATATTTTATTTTATGACTTATTTGATATCTTACAGCAAATGATGTGCTGTTATCTCATATGATAACTTTCTTGAATGACAAACATGACCGCCACCTCCGACTGTCATTCTTCTCCAGTATTGTAGGAGTAGCAGCATATATTGGATGTCATTGTGCAGACATACTGAAGCCACTGTTGCTGCAGGTGTGTAACCATATTTTCCTGCATTTTCTTATTCTCATAAATATAATATATTATCTTGTGACAGACACACAAAAATTACCACATTTTCAAATTGTAAGAATCTGCTCAGTTTTGGAGTAAATGAAGCTTATTTTTGACAGATCATCGGTTAAACTAATGTATTTTACAGGGACTGAGTGATGCTGAGGAATCTGTGGTTGTAGCAGCAATAGAGGCCATGACATCATTGACTGAGTTAGGTCTATTCCCCACCCATCTCCAGTGTGATCTTCTGGCTCACACAGCACCACTACTCATACACCCAAACCTGTGGATACGACAAGTATGTTCAGTCCGTATTAGACCATTGTGGGGAAGAAAAAAGAGCACTGCAGCATGTAACATAATACTGTAACTTCTGGTTATTTCCTGACTTATTTATTTATTTTTTTATTTCATAGCTACTGTACCTGACTTACTACCAATTTCTTACATAACGCCTATCACTGATGTAACATTTAGCCTTTCATAAGTACTAAAACATTAGATTAATGAACAAAGCCTGATTAAGATATTTTTTCTTGATAAATCAGATTTTGTTTTATTATCTGTAGTTGGTGTAGTAGGTAGTTACTGTGTGAGTGTCATCCCAAAGATATGAATGGCTTTATGCTACAATGCATTACCTCCAGTTTTTCCACTGGAATGGATTTCATTTCATTCATGGAAAAAAATATCACAAAAATGA
This sequence comes from Homarus americanus, assembly GCF_018991925.1. Classification (NCBI taxonomy): domain Eukaryota; kingdom Metazoa; phylum Arthropoda; class Malacostraca; order Decapoda; family Nephropidae; genus Homarus; species Homarus americanus. The sequence continues at coordinate 654,712 of NW_024754704.1, forward strand.
CATTAAGAAAGACTTATCCTTCCTATTTTTGGGGCTTTTCATGGGGTGAAAATGCATTTATATTCTTCAGAAAATTTCCTTCAATATTACTACTGAATCTGTAGGTTGTCAGAGGCAGCATGGGTATAATGTTCAGGTGTGTACTCTACAAGCAGTCATCACATTACAATTGAGTTACATTCCTGAACCCTGTTTGTAAGTCACATCATTGTTAATTCCATAATTGAGGTTAGGTTAAAGCACAACCCAGCCTATACAAAACAATAGTGGTATCCTATATATAACACACAATGTAAATATGGTACTGTAAAAAAAAATACTTTAGTTACAACCCTGTCCATAGCTACAAAACCCATACATAAATAAATATTGTAAATACTGTGATGTTAAGCAATGGTTAATAATGAAAGTAATGGATCAAATGGGATTTTAGTTCAGGTTCTTGTGCCACACAATTTGAACATCTGATTAAACCAAGACAAATAACTCAACCTGCTTATGAGTGTGGACTATTGATTGACCCTGCTTTTGTTAACCCCCACAGGCAGTGGTTGGACTGCTGAGTGTAGTAGCCAGACTGCTGCCCCTGGTGGATGTACAAACAGCCATTGTAGCCAGAGTACAGCCATTCTTAGTCAAGCCTCTCCTCCAGCTGCACCGAGAAGTGAGTACTGTACTATATATATATTATTTCCTGTTGTTGATATTTTATTGTTTCTATATAATGAATGTAGTATGTTTATTTTAGTTCTTTCTGTATTTGTTTGTCTGTTTGATTTTGATTGGAAAGGTGCACATGAGTATGTGCTCTAGGTTTGCATATTACATTATGAAATTCATGTCAACCCAAGATGCCTGCCATGTGAACTTGGCATCACATATAACTAATAGGTTGAGATAGGGTTGGTACATCTCCTCCTTGGGTCTGGGTATTTATAAGCCAGGACTGTACTGTATATGATTTGGTGGAACTTATGTAGATAGTGGACTGACATGTATAAGACCATTCACTTGCTTCTGCTCTTAAGATCAGTTTCTCATTTTTAACATTTCTCTTTAATCGTATATTGTCATGAGAAAGTGTGGGTCATGTATTTGGCCTTGAAAACAGAGATTACGCCTTGTTCAAGAGGCTGAATAAGAGAAGTTGTGTTTTAGGTAAGAAAATTACCTAAATATTGGGATTTGCAGAGTGTAGAGAATCAGGGTGACCAGGGCAGTTGTCAGTTGTTAGCAACACTTTGATCTCTAAACCCTTCTTTAGCAAATACTTTTCCACTTCACTGGCAAAACAGTTGTGGAACCAGTCTGTGAATAAGCAGGGTCATCCAGGCCCTTTTGTTGTGGCTGTAAAAGACAGGTAAGAGATGTGTCTTTACCCAAGTGCATGGGGTCTCTTCAAACAGTAAACAAGAATTGGTTTTATAAAATGGCCAGCAACATTACCACAGAGGAGAAATGAAACATGGTCTTTGGCGACCTTAAAACCAGGTGCACATTTCTCCTCTATGGAGAAGAACATTCCTTTTGGCATTGTTATTGAACACCTGTTCAGGCTTGTACCCCTTCTCTTCAATGTGAGCTTTAAACTGAGCTGGGTAAGCCTTAGCAGCATCATGAACTGTGGCAACAGCTTCTCCAGTAACCTTGATGTTATGCAGACTGTATCTCTTCTTAAAGTTTTCAAACAATCCTTTACCATCTGTAAAGGATAGCTTCTTTTGCTCTTGACTGTCACCTCTAGGTAGCACCACCACTTACAGTAACACCTGCAGCACTGTCACCAAATTCACATTCATCTGCGGCACTGTCACCACATACACTAATACTTGCAGCACTTTCACCACTTGCACTAACACCTGCAGCACTGTCACCACTTACACTAACATCTGCAGCACTATCACTTGAAAAACATTTCTAGAGTCATAGCTTTGTCCCTGATAATTAAGAGTCAACACTTAAGGTACGGCGGTTCACACCTTCAGTCCAAATACCGACAGCTTTCTCCATCTAACTTATAACAGGGTCTCTAAGATGCAGTGTCTTGCTGGCAGCACTCGTAGCACTCAGGGCAACGCACTCGAGAATCTTATTTTTTTTCTTTTTTATGTAGCGAATGCTTGACTTGTTCATGCCGTAATGGTGACCATGGGCAGCATAGCTCATACCACTCTTCAACTTATCAAATAACTCCACTTTCTCCACCATAGTCAGCACCTTCCTTACATTGGCAAGCGTGCCAATAGAGCCTCCAGCAGGTGTGGTAAGAGAGTAGGGAAAGGCGGTATGAATACATAAGCAACAAAGCTCTTTGCGGGCTGGCAGTGCGGGTAACAGTGAGAGCAAGGAAGCATGGAACTCTCCCAGGTCACCACAGAGACCCCTCGCGGCCAGTAGTGGAAGTTGTCACACGCGACACACAACCTCCCTCCCCAAGCAACCCGTAATGTAATCTGCGGAGGGGCGAGGGACGCGATGTTCAAACCCGCGATGTTTAATGGTTTACTGTATCTTATTAATGATATAGCTTTACAGACAGTAATTCTTTTCTCTTCAGGTTTGTGTTCTGTCGTGTCTACGGCCGCCTATCTCACGAGAGGTGTATGATGCCTTGGTGAAGAGTGTGGATGTTGGTCAAATACTCTCCCTCCTTCAGGAAGCTCAACAGCAAAATGTTCCTCTAGCACAGCTTCCCTCAACCCTCTCTCACCTTGACCATCCAACTAGGAATGTAAGTTTTTTCTTTTTGGGAGATGAGTTAAGTATAAAAGGAGTATTGAAAGAACATGCATTTGAATGTTTCTTTGTCAGGGTAATCTGTTTAAAGCAGGTTAATAACAGTCCTAGTCTTTAACTTAACCATTTTTTAGTCATTAAGTCTGTATAAGAGTCACTCAGTGTTTATAAATCAATATAGAAACCCATGGTGATATACTGTATGCACAGGTCAGTCAGTTACTTTCTTTTTTTGCTACATACTGTATACTGTACAGGTATCCCTAGAGATGCAAATGGGTTAGGTTAAAAATAAAAATAATAATTTGTTTGGTGAATTTACATATCATAAATAAACATATGGAAAAAATATGGGTCGGTTCCCCAATGACAAAAATACCCCAAAAGACAAAATAGGATCACAGACAAGAACAAAACCTACCTAACTAATGATAAATAGTACACAACTATTCTAATTTACTAACTAATACATGAAAAGAAATACTGTTTAACTTTGGTACATTACCTTATGGGTGAGCAGTCTATGCATCTCTCACCAAGATGGCTGCGATGGCTGAATCCCGGCGCACGTTGCAGGAAAACGGGCTTCTTTAGTAATAAGGTAGTAGGCAGCTACCAAACAGGGAGGTACTACTACCTGGGAAGATATTGGAAGCATAATGTGTTGTCTAATGGTAGACCCTGCTGCCATATGGCATCACAAAAATTGTGACCAAGTCCTAGGTTGCAGATCTGACTTTCTGCCTCATTTACACACATTTACTGGGTTTCAATTGTTTCTCTTACTTTGACAACACAACACACTGTACTTACTGTAGTATTTCATTTCTCACTCTTGATCTTTTTTTCTTCTTTTTTGTATTTCTTTATGGTTCTTTTATTATTATTATTATTATTATATAGTATATTATTATTATTATTATTATTATTATTACCCGGTATATTTTATGATACAAAAAAATATTTAATTTACCCCCCAAAATATTCCCACCACCCGCTCTCTCTGCCTTTTCCACAATCTGTACCCTTATTACCTACACATGAAAAAATTAAGAAAATACTGTACAGTTTGATACATCACCTTATGGGAGGACAGTCTGGGCTCATCACCACCATCTCTCCTGGCTGACTCCCAGCAGGCTTTTTAGAATTTTTGCCCGGACCCAAATTTGTGTAAATGGGGGAAGTTTTCGTATCTCGAAAGAGTGGTGTCAGTTTATGAAATTCATATACAGTACCTGTAAGTAAATTTTCATATCTAGAAGGTTTGTATCAGGAGGGATACCTGTAATGAATTAGATTTTTTTTTTTTTAAATGAGTTATGAATCCATTAAATAATGTGAAAATAAAAGATAGGCCCCAGGAACCATGTGCTGTAGACCATCCAATACTACAATTTTTATGCTATATAGTACTGTACTTCTGTATTGCAGCCCTTATGTAGCGTCACATGCTCACCAAAATGCCAAGTTAAACATGAAGATGTTTTACGAGTCAATAGATTATTTATTGGGAAATAGTGTAACACTGGAATGTTGTGAAAATCCCACAGTTTTGTACTGAATAGTATATCATTTTCATGAGTCTACCTTCTGTGAGTATCTTGTTGGATTTTATTGTGAACTCATGGAATGCAGTAGCACAATAATTTGGCACTGCTGCTTGCCATAGTATCAGATTAGCACAACTGACCTGGGGTTGTGTACTTGCATCACTTTCTTCAGTTGAAAGAATGGAAGATGATGGCACCCTTAGTGGTTTGTCAAGCACAGTACTGTACCTAGTACATGAGTCACCTGATCTGTGTCAGATTTTAAACTGAATATCTGGATGATATTTTAAGCATGGAATTGAAGGAGTTTATTTTCATATTGATACATCATGAGTTCAAAAAAGTGATATATTCTGTATATTTAAATTTGCCACTTAGTGACTGATATTAAGTAACCATAGTTAGAATAGACTTGAAAATATTCTCTACTTCACTGAAATGGTTTCATTAATTATGATATGCCTTTCAACCTTTACAACTGTATAATTGTCATATGGGTTTTTGTACAGTTGTTACGACGTTTAGTGGGCGGTGGATTGACAGAAGAAAGTGTTGATCAGTTATTATTAATGCGGGAACACCTCACCCGACTTCAGCGGCAGAAGAAGGCAACAGAGGCCACTCGAAATGGCTCACAGCATCAGCAGCAACTTATGGGATTAGTAAGTACTAAGACTTATTTATAGTGTCATATCTTTTTGTCTGTAAACAAAAACAAAATTCTTGCTGATTCTAAACATACTGTATATTGTAGTACTAATAACTCCAACAACACTAGTTGACAGTTGATAATAATTCATCTCATCAGTGATTCAAAATAGATTCACGCATGTACGAGGGTCTCTTGAATGTCATGCCCATCCACAGATTACACTGAAACCAACTACTGTATAGTACTGGTACTGTAGTGCAGGTACTGTATTTCCTCTCAATAATTCCCCACACAAATCCTTGGCATTCCTTCTTCATTCAAATTTCATTGTACAGTACTTAAAAAAAGAATTGCATGGTGGTACCTATATCAGTATCACTTTTCAGTGCATTATATGAGGAAGGAGTCTGTAAAAGGGGTAATAGAAGTGTACCAGGTATTATCATTCATGGATATATTGTGACAATGATGTAATATTACAGATAAACATTGAAGACCTGAAGAAAACTGTACCTACCCACTACTGTGATTTGATGCCAGAGGATGGGTCTATTGATATTTCATCTCTCAGTCTGTAAGTTCATCTTTAACTTGTGTGGAGTTAACCATACAGAAACATCACCATTTATTTTACAGAATATATTTAGGTATTTTCATTACCATACTGTGAGAAGCCAAAGTTGGTACAGATTATACAGATTTTATATCACAAATTTAAAATTCACAGACTAAGTGTGATCTACTTATGTCAAGAGTCTGTCAGAGTTATGTTGGTAGTGAGAAGTCCTACATTTGTTAAGTACAGTATATTACTATTTCATCTTTTTTAAAGTTAGTTGACTCTTTCTTGCAATTCACAATCTTTACTTTTATGGAGTTTTAAGGTGAATTTCTTGGAAAGTTTGTCTTTCCAGCTGTGCATAATGTTGATATTGACTGCTTCTTGGTGGTCTTCCTCAGGGATTCTTCCAGTAGAATACTCCTATTCAATTCATCCTCACCCCATCCTTTTATCTGCACCTTTCTAGTGCCACACATTTAAATACTTTTTAACAAAAGTTTTATTCTCCATTCTCTCAGTCCGTACCACCACAGCAAACCCTGATTGGTCCTCAGTTGGATACTCCTATTGCTCTTATATACAGGTGTCTCATTATTATGAAGGGATGTGTTTTGAGAAAATCCTGGGATAGTATAAAGGAATTCAGTTTAAATGAAGATAAGTTTCCTTGTCAATGGATACAATAGTAATTACACACCCAGTCACAGCCAAAACCTTTAGTTTGGTGATGATTTTATGCTGTAACACTAATTTAATAACTAAATATTTTAAAATTTATTGACTGACCATTTAAATGATGGTAGAGTTTAGCTTTACTGTACTCTACTAACTTTTGATTTCTGGTTCTTTAACTCAAACAGCTAACAGTTTTCCCATTTTTTCTAGTACTGTATTGTACTGGTTTTCTCACTCTTGTTGTCTTGGCTTAAAAATGCTGTAGACTGTGTAATAATGCTCCTAATTTTGTGTGTGAATTCTTCTCACAAGCACATATTTGCTTGTTCACTCTTCATAAATAACTTGAGTACATGAGTAAGTATTTTGTAAAACTCCTCATGAATGAAACTCTGTTACTGTAACGACGTAATGGTGACGTGTCCGTTTTGACGTTTGTCTCGGTTATGATGTTCCGAAACATTTCCATTTAATGTGTATTTCAGTGTTATTGTAATCATCAGTCGGGGGATTGTTTACATATACCTTGCTTCTAATCTGCACTATACTGTATATGCATTAATATAGCTTAATGGGTTTCTTGTTATATTGAAGTATCTAGTGTGCCATACAAGGACGACCCCCCCTCCAAATCCTACCCCCATCTCTAACTGTTGCTGATATGGTGAGCAGGCATACCAACTAGTGTTTCAAATTATAGCGACGGAAAATCTAACAATACTTTTTTGGGGGCTGTACATTCCCATCTCTGCCTCCTTTGATACAGTTCTCTCTCTCTTTCCTATATACCGTACCTTATTGCATTTATCAACTTCTTTCCCTCAGCTACTCAGTGTTGTATCTTATGTGTCCTTCAGCTCACAGAAGGGGATGATACAGTCTCCAAGCTTGACGATGAATGAGGAATGGCAAGCAATGTTTGGGACGGCAGAAGATCGCGTCTCGACAAACAAAACAAACGACAACAGGTAAAGTTCCCTTAAAGAACATTTATAGTATCGTACAATAGTTCCACTGGACTGTTTTTCTCTTACTGCCAGACTGAAGAAGCATTAAGTTGTTTGTTTATTTATACTGTATGTGCTTTGGCTTAAGAGTATGCAAGTTGTGTTACAAATGGAGTTAATTAAATAATATCTTACACCTTCAGTGATGTTTCTCACATTCAGAATGATTTAAGGTATATACTCCCTTAACATGTCATTTACTATACACTTCCGGGATTACAGGTTTAGAGTATTAACCTGTTTTGTTTTTAAATGTACCTTCCTTTCTTTTCCACAGCATCCCTCCCTACTCCTCCTCCTCCCTCTTATCCTTCCCTCCATTCCCACACCAAATATAGTGACAAATTGTAATGGGTATTTTTTACAGATCTGTTTCTCCAACTGAGCCAGAGTCAGGTGCTCACACATCTGCAACCCCCAGCACTAAGGTACCTCCAGGAGAAGGGGAAAATAAAGGAGTTATTAGTAAGTAATGTAGAGTTTGTAGGCAGGAGAATGTGCTGTAAAAGAATTAAGAACTATACTGATCTCAGTGTGGTGCCAACTCACTGAGCGATGACCACCACTCTCTACTTTTTGTTTTAAGACGGTTTCTGATACTGTATAGTGTATATACAGTATTGTGTAATTGTGCATAAAAAAAAGAGTAAAGGGTCACAGATTTGATTCCTAGTCATTGTGGAGGACTGTCACCAGTGCATCAGAACTATAGTGACTATTTTCATATAGAATTTCAGTAATAAGGTCCATCATTTTCTAATGGTCGTTCAGTAAATCTTTGTTGCCGTTCTGTGTCATTATCACATAAGTAGACTTCCTCATACTAGTACAATATATAACTATAGATTTGATGTAAAGGCTGGCCAGGAAGTTCAACTTCTTTCTCTTCATGAACAGTACTTGAACATCTAGCTGTTCCTCTAGGTTTATCATATATGCTTGTAGCTAGAGATCTCACTGTAAATGTCATGGGTGTGTATTGGAGAATGGTTATGTCAACATTACTTTGTGGAAGTTAAGTATGGATGTACTCTGATGGTAATAGGAAAGAGCAAATTATGTGCTTGAGAGCAAAATCTGAGGTGACCAGGATTTAGAGAAAAAGAAATGTAATTGTTAGAAGGAAATTTGAAATGAAAGAAGTGTGGGAAGAGACCAAAGCAGGCTTTACTCTGGTGGTAAGTTCATTGAGAGAATGGGAAATGAAGGTTCATAAAGAATATGTATACTCAGAGGTGAATGGTTGGAGATGGAAGGATGTAATGTACCAGATGTGTGTGTGAATGAGCAGAGGACATAGCTTTGAATGAACTCATGGGGGTAAGTTGTATGGAGTAACAGAGTTAAACCAAGTAGATATTTAGGGTCATATCCTAGATGGGAGTACTAAAGCAGGACAGCTACAGTATTACAACCGTAAAATTTAATGTCTTTGCTCTTGACTCAGGTCACCTTGAATTATATATATATATATATATATATATATATATATATATATATATAGTTGTGTTTGATAATTTGTACAGAATGTGTATCAAGTTGCAAACTGGAGCTGGAAAGCCTTGTGGGAATGAAGCGTGAAGAACATTTAGTGTGTGTCAAGAAACGCCGTGCTCTAGAAACACTTGCATGGGATACCCGACTACCTCCTCCTGGGTGGAGACCAAGAGGTCATCTGGTGGCTCACTTACATGAACACCGAGGAGCTGTTAATAAGTGAGAATTGATCAGACGTTGTTATGAAGATGAGAATCTTTAGTATTAATACTGTTTCCTTTTTGTGTGGTTTACCTATTTAATTTTCATCCTTTTCCATCTTTTATTAGTGCAGCCTCTGACTGCCATATTTGTTTTTATTTATATGCCACCACCATATTATTACCATTAATTTATCACTTATAACACTCTTATCTCTATACTTACCTCAACCAGCAGATTGCATTGTTATTTTGATTTTTAGATGTACTCTCTCACCAAAAATTTTTCAAATGCTATAAGCACTATGCAATCTAAAAAAATAATGAAGAATCTGAAACCACTCCAAGATGACAAGCCCCATTCTGCTTATTCTCTCAACCATCGTGCCCAGGTGTTGGAGAAGTTTTTGTTGAGAGTGTACAGTACATGTCTTATGGCTATTGTCCTTAAACCAGGCAGCTCTTGTAATGTAGAACAACTACTAGGGGGACATTGTGTCTTTGAGTTCTGCCTCCCTTTAATGCCAGATACTGTTAATGTTTTAATCTCTCTTTCTCCTTATACACAGAAGGTTTAATTGTTTGTTGTACTGTATCCACATTGATCATAACAGGCTGTCAGATATATGTAACCCACTTCATCCTAGTTTTGATTGGTTGTTTTTTCCTGATTAATTTTGTTTGGAGCCTCATATTGAGCTTGCAGTTGAAGAGAAAGATAACTCTCCAGCCTTACCTTCAGTTTATAAATTTCATGTTTGGATTTTCAAGGGTGACTTTGTTTACTGGTCTTATTGAAATGTGGGTTGGTTTTAAGCTTGGTTGTGATATGGAGTCTTCTTTGATCCATTTTTAAATTCTTTTGGAGCTCTGGGTATCTTGCTATTTTGTGAAGGTTGTTGTCCAGTAATAAAGTTGGGTATTAACTTTCCCGCCCAGGAAATATGCGGTAAACAAGTAGGCGGATATTCTTTGATAAACCCAGGAAATTGAGAACCTGCCTTGCCAGCTGTTCTCATCATATGGGTTAGTATTAGAAGGGGTTTCCAGCTGTAGAACTTTGCCTCAACATGTCTCATGGCAACCAGGTCACTAGAGCTGTGCCCATTTTCTGGTCTCCATATTTCCCTCATTTGGTGGTGACAGGGTAGGGGGGGGGGGAGGATCACAATATCAACAGGGATACAGATTAATCTTGGCTGACATAGTGGTTGATCCTGAGGGCATATGCAGTTGTTTCATATTGTGAGAGATGTCAGAGAAATGGATATCAGTACAGTATCAAACTTCCCCTTTAGCTCAACTACATGAATTGTAGAAAAGCTCATACCATACCTTGGTAAAATAGTTGTTGTTGCCATTATTTATTGTTATTAACAGATATTCAATTTATTCTTTAGTAAGTAATCAATCATATTTTAATAAATAACTCACCATAACAGTTAAATTTATACCTGGAATGTAACATTTTTACACTACAAATGAGATTTACAGTGTATTGTCAACAGACAATAATTGTTATTGTTACTAGTTGAAGGAAAGTTTGGTTTCTGGCTTCATGTTTGAATAACTGTATTTTTATATACTGTAGTCTCCTGTACAGTTACTTTGAAATCTTCATTACCTTATTCTTCTCTTTGTATCATTTGAACTGTTTTCCACTCTTATGGCAGCATTTGCTTTACAGAATTATCAGATACCGGTACATATTTTTCATCTTCTGTTTATTTTTTCCCCTCACTCTTTTTGTCAGACTTCTGCTCTTGAAAAACATTTAGAGTTTGACTGTCATGAATAAATTTTTATCCTGTGCCATGTTTTTCCCAGACTTGTGCCCATTGGTGATACCTCTATATATGCCAGCTGTTCCAATGATGGCACAATCAAGGTGTGGGATTGTAACCGTATTGAGAGAAAATTCTCCATCAATAGGTAAGATAATTTCTCATGTTGTATAGTGTAAAGTGTCTGAAAATCTTGTTTCACGAGCAGATTTCATATCAAATAAATGTTTTACTTACCAGTTAAATAATGCTTTTGTTTTTATCAATATGGATTTTTATTATGTTCATGATCAGTATTTATCATTAATATTTAAATGGAACTCATTATTGTATGTGTTATTCGGTAAGTTTTATTTATTCATGCGTTGTATTTCTTTAGATTTTACTAATGATTTGTGATTTGGACAGCATACCAGTTCTCATGACAGAAGCTGTTATGTTACACTTGGACCTATTAGTTAAGTGCTGACACAAGACACACCTTCCAGTTCTTGGGAGCAAAGTGTACCCTTGTGAGATGATAGTCTACATTTAAGGAAGAGTTATTGAGTTATGGGTTAAACCCTTCATCCACTGTGACTATCCATGATTTCCAGTACAGTGTGACAGAGCTGTGGAAGAGATTTAAAGGTCAGGTTTTTCTTAGACAAGCCCTTTTCTATGTAGCTGGATTATTTGGTCTTGTGAGGTGCATGTCAAGCTGTGGTAGCAAATGAAGCTATATATAAACACCACTTCCTCCCAGTTTCTATTTTATTTATTTTTTTACTTATTCAAACCGTGTAGTGAAGGGCATCAGATTGTAACTGAAGCTTTGATCCTGAAATCCCATTTTATAAATGAGCCCACAGTTAGACTTGGAATTGAAATTCAACATGGCCAACCCATAACAGCCAACAGGTGGAGGTCATGCATGCTAGGTTGAGTCAGCAGCCGACCACTTTGAATAAACACCTTTGCTCCTTAATCTCCTTTTTATGAACAATAGTGGTAATGGGGAGGTAGAACTAAGCATTAGATTATTAGCCACCTAGTGCATGGTCTCTGGGGTCTTCAACCTCCCAGCTGAGTTTGGTTGTTACTCAGATCTCCTCAGCTGCAGGTTTAGTTATAAGATGGCACTCCAGGATTATTACCCAATTTTACACAAAATTAGATTTTCATTTTCTAACTTATGATAAGGAATTAATCGTATCTAAAGAAAATGTTGGGGAGGTCATTAGAGGATGGGAAATATTTCCAAATTAATAAAACTGAAGTATTTCTTAAGAATTTGAAGTTTACTTGCTTTTTTCTTGCATTTTTCAGATCTAAGGTAACATATAACAGGCAAGGTGGAATGATCACCTCATTGGCTCCCTGCCTCACTCATCAAAGTCTGGCATCTGCATCTAACAATGGCTCAATACATGTTATTAAGTAAGTTCCCCTCATCAGTCACATTGTATTTTTATTGAAATTGAGTGTTTAATTTGTTAACTATGAGTTTTTTCCCTCCAGTGTTTATAAACGGCACTGAAGCTGTAGTGATGATGCTGTTCTGCCATTTTAAAACAGCAGTGACACTAGATGAGTTAAAGCTTAATGGCACAATGTGTGTCATCAATGCAAATAGTGCTACCCAATGACTTGATGCAATAGATGTCATAATGTGTGAGAGAAATAATGGTTTATGAGATATTATAAACTTCTTCAGTGTTTAACAGTCTTACCAGTTCCACTTCTTTGGGGGAGGGTCTTAAGCTCGGTTCTCACTAGCCCATTTTGGGAGCTGTATCTGATGTCATACCGTCCCATTTGGTGGACGTCGTGTGTGAATCGGGAATGTCCTTTGCCCGTTTCTAATGTGCCAGTTGACACAGGCGAGATAAATTATTTTCATCTCGTCCGCCCAGACGGGAGGCAGCGTTGCTTGTGTGTATGTTGAAATTATTCAAAGAATTACATTAAAAAAATAGTCAAATAACACTAAAATCCAGCTTAACTAATATAATTACTCTTGAAATATATGCATACAAAATATTTATACAATATAGTCTTGATTTACGCGGTCAATTGAACCCGTGGAGGTCCGCGTAAAGCGAGAAACGCGTAAACGAAATAACAGAACATATGGGATTAATTGAAGAGACTGTGCCGACCCCCAAACTCCACTTTTTCCGACACAATACGTACGTTGTAGTAAAAATAGTATCTTAATTTTATGATGGTATGCACACACACATTGTCCTTAATTGTGGGTGTCACTTTAAATCGATAATCTTAGATTGAATCTCTTTAAATTGACGTTCTACTGTATATTAATAACAAACCACGGAGTGGACTTGAGGAGAGACAGTCTCTCAACAAGGAAGAGACCTTTACCTTTGACCCTTGTGACCATCTCCTGTGACCCCACTTGGACTTACCCAACCTTAATTAATTCCATAATTACCCACTGCCACATAGCAGTTAATCCATCAAATAGACTGCGCCGAACTTGGCCTGTAAACTCACAAGTTAAAAAAAAATTTTGTTGTTGACTATGCTGTATATACCTACTTATTTCACTGTTCCATTTTCATAGTTACTTACTCTTAGGTGATGAAAGAGTAATGAATTGTGTGTGAATATTATTCTTTTAATAAATATGCTGTACTCACCATAAACTTGCTGCGTTTGCCTGAACCAAGGGCCACATAAAATATAATTTCTCAATCAATTCACGGGCTGCACTAAGACATTGTTCGGGCCGCGGGTTGCCCATGCTTGCTGTACTACATCAGAGACGGCTGTCAAAATGGGCTCGTGTGTACCAAGCTTTGTTCTACTTGTTATAGTGTTAACTAGAAAATAAATATTATTTTGAGGTTCTGTAATATATATACTACAGTATAATTATATAAATTTATTTTTCCTAGCTTATGTTTTGCACTTGTTCTTTCTGACAATTTACAAGTTAAGATGTTCTGCATTATTATCCTTCTCCTTCCTGACCAGAAAGATATTGTCATGGCTGATAACGATTTGTAGTTCATCTGCCTACTTTTAAGATTTTTTTAACCTTAGGTTGGGATAGAGTAACTCAATACACCCAGACAAGTCTAAGGAGTGAGGCTCCAGGACCATGACCTAATTATTTGATTAGCATTTAAAAATTCAATATCTTAGGCAAACCTTTCCTTCAATAATGGATTCCAACAAAGGAGACATTTGGTATGAAGATCCCAACTTACACGAGAAAGCTGACAGGCTGCTACTGAGCATAATCATGGCTGTTCAATAATCTACCTTTATTTGGGGACATTTACAAAATGATACTGTATAACAGGACCAACACCTCATTTCCAGTCACCTAAATGCCTAGTTAGACATTCACTCACTTCCTTCATTCCTGTTGTCAGTTAAGTGCGTCTGATTTCATATTTGAACACTTGTACAGTATCAAGTTATTATAATGATTGTGCCGTCATAGGTGTTTGTATTTCTGGTTGACTGGCATAATGGATATAAGTCCAGCATTGGCAAGTGCTGTGGCCATTCTTTGTAATACATGACACAACCTAATCCCTCTAAAGGATAATTTTTTCTTACTAGATGTCTTGTATGGAATTATTGTATAAGGAAAGGTTCATGTTGATAAATCACTCTTGTGTAATCCACCTTGAGTGTTCAGATCTGTCTGTGGGAGCAACAACCCTTGGTTATTTTCAGCAAAGAAGGGTAGTAATTTGTCAACTCCATTATAGTGATAATATGTTTCATGCATTAGAGTTTACATGTAAATATTTGTTGTACAGTACTGTAGCAGTACAGTATGTATATTAAAAAGTTGGTCAGCACATTGGGAACAGTCCCCCCAATGTGGGGATATGCCATTTTCAGATGACTCTTGGTTTAATTATCTCTTTTTCTGTACTGTATTTTGAAGGAAATATGAAGACAAATGTTCAATGTTGAAAGTCTCCAAAAAATTGGTCAATGAATTTTTCTGATAATTTTGAAGATGAAGATCACCAATACGTGGAGTACAGTACAGTACTGTATAAACTTTTTTTTTCCTAAGATATCTTAGGATGAAGTTCCTTGATAACTAAATTATGTATTGTACCGTACTGTATGTGAAATGATCAGTTGTACGAACTTTTTTTTTTATTATCATTCTTTTTCATTATTATGGGGTTGATCTATTACCATTATTATTATTTTTTTCCTTTGCAGGTTGGATAAAATGAGCCTAATAAATAGTAGGCAGCTGAACACAGAAGAGGATGGTTATGTAGTGGATATGAACTATTTTGATACTGGTAAGTATTTCTATAAAATTACTATCAAACTTTCCAATACTAATGGGACTGATCATATATTAAGTCTAACCTTCCCTACTACAATCTTCATCCTGAAAGGTTGAGCTAAAATAGTTGAATGGTTTATATAGTAATCGAGTGTCAGGAGGCTTGATTATCATGTGGTGTTACATCAGCTGGTGGACTCCTCTTGTCAATTTTAGGATCATTCACATATGAGTCAACTGCTCCTTTTATTACAGAAATTACAATATGTGTTAGTTTTTTGTGAATAGGTCTTAATTTGGCTTTAACTCAAAACCAAATTTTGGTAGTTTTAATTCGGCAAATTGTTCTCCAGCTTTTGATATGTTTTGTAAGATTTATGGTGTGCTATACTTGGCTTGTTCCTTCCTGCAGAAAGCTTCATTCAGGAGAAACTGTAGTGCAAGATTTATTATAGTTTAGTATTTCAACACCTTTTCCAGCAAGTCCTCCCTGTTCAGTTTACTTGATCTTTTAATTGCTTTTGATATTTTCAATCATAAAATGTTGCTGAGTGATATCTCAACCTTTTGGGTTTTGAGAATCTGCTGTGCCTTTGCTTACCAGTAATTCTTATTTAATAGTTCGTTTCCATGGCCCTGTAGTCAAAAGTACCTTAAGGTCTTGGGTCCAATATTGTTTGTCATTTACACCTGTGCTCTTTTCTCTGTTGGAGGCACGTAATGTTGACTGTTGCTTTTATGTGGATGATACACATCTTGTCCTCCAGATCGTTGTCGGACAAATGACTTGCCATCTTGTCCTTTGTATCCCTAACAGTTATTATTGGCACATGCAGTACATGTGTGTATGATTCACATAAAATAATTTTTGATGTACAGTACTGTACAGTATACGGGGAGTGCAGCTGTCAAGCAGATACAGTGCTTGCTTCCTGTTCCAGGGGTTGGTGGTTAATTCACAGGTACCTCCAATTAACCCAGCTGTAAATGGGTACCTAAATTTCCAACTTGGGGAAGTGAATGCAATCGAGTGCACTACTGGCCATGCTACCTCCTTGTCTACCGAAGGCTTAGTATACAGTGTGCTGTGTCCACACTGTACACTTGGTAAAAAAATGTAGCTTTCAGGAGGGGTCTGATGAATTTGGTACTGAACAATCCTGTTGTCTCGCTAGGGTTGGTAGGTGTGGTTGTGGGACATTTCCTACCTATTAAGGTTGGCCCAATTTAGCTATTTGATTCGAAATATAAAATTAGTTTTTTGCAAAATGACTAGGGAATCACAGCATGCCTCATGGGCCTTTATCGAAACCTTCATTCGTGGTGGTGTCATTTTGTTTCGCACATGAATTGTAAAGATAGTTTTTTTTACTGGGTATACCTAACAGGCAGTCATGTCTAAGGGACCCACTTTCACTTTATCAATGTCAGTAAAAATTTAGAAGGAGGTTTGAAAATTAGAGATAAAATTAATATTTTGGTATTGAATTTTTGGAAGTGGCTTCAGCAACTAAGACTACATTACCCCAGGGAATAAAATTAGTAGTTTATCAAACATATGTACAGTATACATATATACTGTACAGAGATGGACGTTAATGAAGTAACTTTACTGTGTTACTGTCCGCCTCTGACTTTGCTCTTTAGTTGTATAATAATAAATTGAATGAGTGGATTATCAGAGATCAGGATTAACAGTACAGTATATCAGTTGCTTACCCACCTTTAGGAATACAACATTACCATTATTAATCTTTATGGCTGGTTTTTATGTTCTGTTCTACTGTGAAATAATGAGTATTGCTTCTCTTATTTTTCAGGATCCCAGTCTGTACTGACATATGCCACAGTGTTTGGCTCCATAGTAGGTTGGGATCTACGAGCACCTGGAACTGCTTGGAAACTGGAAAATGGTCCCAGGAAAGGTTCGTATTTTAATGTAGTGGCTGCTGTAGTTCATAACTTTCTTTTATAACACTGCCATGCAAATTTAAGCTTTTTGCAAGTTGTTTTAATGAGCATGCTCATTTTTGCTGTGTATTTATTGTTTTCAATCACACCCACATGTTCCACAATCACAGGCATAAAAAATACAAAGATTATTAATGTGATAATTGAACAGATATTATATTTTAAATTTACAGTATTGCATTTCACCACATTTATGCATATAATTATGTACAATGTAAAACCAGCCCCAGTCTATGCTTACTACAGCTGAAAATCTCCCTTTTCAATGATTTTCTTTTGTAAATTGACTTGGGCCCATCCCTCTTCAGACTCCAGCAAGTCTGTCATCATCCCATCTTCCCTGGGACCTCCTTTCCAGTTCTAAAATGTCTTGGAGGAATTAATTTTTCTCTTGGCTCTTTGCTTATGGCTCCTAAGTTCTCAGGGAAGAAATCAAGATGGGAGTCTAGAAAGTATGCTTAAGACTCTTGTTACATCCCAGCAAGTTATATTTTCTGATCATGTTTTGAACAATTAATTTCAAGTTATTTCACTTCTTGTTACTAAGAAAGTTGTTCAAGACATCTTTTAAAGCAAACCAAGTAACTTTTTCATGACCTTCCAATTCATTCACAAATGTTGGATCATTGAAAATTTGTTTCATTTGAGGACCAACAAACACTCCTTCCTTCAGTTTAGCTTGACTAAGTTGAGTGAATTTATGAAATAAGATTTGGAATCCAGATCCTTCTTTGTTGAGACCTTTGACAAAATATTTCATTAGCCCAATCTTTATATAGAGAGGAGGTAGCAATATCTTCCTACAGTCTACAAGTGGGTTTACTATAATATTTGCTTGTCCTAGAGCAAATAATTCTCTCTGAAGCCACTCTTTTCACATAATGTTCCTCTCTCACTCTGCTATTCCACAGCAGGAGCAAGTACAGTAAATATAACAGCACAAGCAATCAAGCACCAAGCTCGAGTGGGGTAAACATATTTTGGATAAAGCCAATGCAGTTTATAGGTTTCCTATTAAATCTGATGTGTTTAATTCATTTTATGTATACTGTAACCTATACTTATACAATCATACTGTACAGTATAGGATAACATTAAAAACTAAAACTTCCCAATCAACTCATACTATGCAGGGTGGTGCAATGTATTCTTACATTTATACAGTTAGAGAACTATTGGATATAAGCGAAGTGATAGCAGTTATTAACAGTAAATTCCAATTAATGCCTTTATCTGTGTACACCATTAAATTCAAGTGGATTTTCTTTTTTGTATACAGTACTACATATCTTATTCATTCACAGTGTAAAAATTTTGATCAGTCTTTAACCCTTTCATTGCCCTATACTTAACACTGACCACTCATCCCTTATTTGAAGCATTTTTAGATAATTGGAAAAATAAATTTATTTGGGTACACTTACAATAATACCGTAGCATTAAATAGAATATCTCTGAACTAAAATGTGTAATACCAGAAAGAGAAGGATATTCTTCATATCTTCTGGGAGTCTGGAAATTGCATGTGAGTAAACTGCTTTTCTCTAGTGGCAGATGTATAATGTAGGCTATTATATTCTGTTTCCTCTTGCACTATTCCTGTTTGTTACCCATTTTCAGGAGTTATTACATCATACGCTTTAGAGGGAACACAGAGTTGGCTGGTAGCAGGGACCAGTAGTGGTCACCATGTGTGTTGGGACCTGCGATTTATGCTGCCAATATCCACCATCACTCATCCAAGAGGTAAGTGGTTCTAAATGTCCAGTGAGATAAATTTTGTCTAGTTTAAGTTTTAAGCTATCATCACCCCAGTATCCTCAATTTGGAAATTACTGTCTTTATTATTAGGATAAGGCGAGTTTTAATTTTATGGGAATATCTCTCTCTCCAAAAAAAAAACTAATCACCTCATTACAGGAGCTGGTGTGCGTTGTGTAAGCATGCATCCCAAAGAAGGATCCTGGGTGGTGTCTGCTGTAAGTGGTAACAATGAAATCTCAATGTGGGATATGGAAACTCAGTCAAGGCACATAACTCTTTGGGCAAGTCCAAAACCGCCACTCTCCATGACACAGGTAAATCTTATTTATGTATTATAATTAACTTTGGATTAATAATTTACCACTACCATTGATCTTCCCTATCTTGTTAACGTATATCCTCACCAAACTGGAAATTCAGGTAGCACAATGAATGAAACATATATGATCTAAAGAAACAGCAAAAAAATCTGTTAACATTTTACAGAGAGTAATTCAGACAAGGGCCTTCCTAAGCCTAGAACCAAGCACAAAGCTACATTGGCTGTCCTCATAAGCTTGTTTTTGAGTGGTTTAAGGAACATAGTAGTAAAGGCACTCTAATATCTGGGCTACTATAGTGGGTCGAACTGTATGAGATCGGTTTGTACACGAGTATAGAGATAATTAATTGTTGCTGAGAATGAACAGAATAAAATTAAGGAAAAGTGAAAAAGGGAAGAAAGAAGTCTGTATAAGAATAAGAAGGATAAAAAGATTGAATAACTTTGATATTATTAAAACACCACAAACCTTAATCCCCAAACTTTTAGTGAATACAAGGGTTTTATTTAATTTTGATGAAGACTTAATTCCTCTCTTATATTTATTTATTTTTTCATTTCCAGCTATGCAACAACAGTGTTTGTGGCATGTATGTTAGTCAAGGAGACAGAGGAGGACCGTATGTGCTGGCTGGCGGCACAGATGGAAGATTACGGTACTGGGATCTTTGTGAACCAGAGTCTTCATATATTGTGTGCCATGCTGCCAATGACCCCTACTTGCAGTGGCCTATATCGTACAGGTATGGCTCTTGTTTATTTTTACTTATTTTCCACATGAGACGATCCATACGAGAACAAGACAAGTGACAAAGTAGCTTGAGATTCGTTTATTTTGCTCTTATAGTCTTCATACTTTCCTGTTTTGAAGATATTACCGAGACATCTAGTTTCACTTTTGTCGCTTGTCTACTTCTTGACCGGAGTGCCTCATTTGTTTGTACAGTTTGTATAAAGAAACCCCATTCATATTTCAACCATTTATCCCCATGCTTTCAGCCCTACTGTATTTAATTTTGAACTCTTACTTCATATATTATATGCTTGTATAATTAACAGTGTATCTTTGATTAGATTTAAGGTTACAAATCTGAAGCAAAACAATAATAAAAGTTATCTCTATTAGTACAGTACCTTACAATGTACAGGCAGTTAGTGTGTAGGTCACTTATTTTTTAAATAACAGGAGTCCATCTGTAGAAAATGAGTTTCAGTTATGTCAGGGAATGTTTTTGAGAGAATCAGTCTTCATTAAAGATAATTTTGAATTAGAAAGAAGGGAATGCATTTCTGGGCCCCAGAAATTTTTACCTACCCCTAAATATACAGTACAGGTATATCTATAGCCTTATGTGTTGCCACACTTCTGTGGCTCATGTACAGTCAACAAGGCTAATGGTGGAAAGACCAAGATTATAAAAGAGACCCAAAGGATACACCTTGCTTAATAAAGAGATGTGTTTAGAATTTTCTTCCCATAGTGATGTAATGAAAGAGAACATTTAACTTTAAGACTCACAGTGACAGAAGTTAGGCAATTATACTCCAACAAATAGGCAGAAATTTTTCAACAAAAGTTTTGGCTATGAATATAACAGTGTTACATCTTGGTAGATCACTTGAAGACTCAGCAAAGGTGTAGTAAATAATATTAGAAAGAAGTTATACATATACATGGGTCTTCCCTTGGTACGGTGGAGAAAGAATTACAAGATAGGGATCAATAAAAATGTCAGAATATTGTATTTTTTAATATAGATAATAGAACATTACTTTTCTAACAATTTTTATTTTATTTTTTTATACAGGATACAGTAAATGGAATGAGCATATTTTGTTGATATGCTTAGTCATTTATGTAAAATTAATTTTTAAACCAAAGAGCTTCACAACTAATGATATTACTTTACTACAGCTCTCGTGTTGTAGATGGGACTGAGGTAATTGTAGAAACTCCAAACAAGCCACGCACTGCACCTTCCAGTAGTGATGACACACCCAAGAGAGGGCCAGATCAGCCACCACCTGGTCACAAGGATATTATTACGGACGTGATCGTTATGAATGAACCACAAAGACTAGTCATTACGTCAGGCAGGGATGGAACAATAAAGATGTGGAAATAAACTATGCAAAGCAACTTGTATTTCCGTGAATGTGATATAGTAAATAGTGCAAAGATAACTATTTACAGTGAGAAATCATCTTGTAATATTTGGTTTCACTGTATGCAGTGAAATATCTTGATATTTTCATGAAAATTGTGCATTTTTATATAGCCCTATCGTGTTAAAAAAGGTTTTATACCCATTGAATACATGAAACATCTTGAAAAATGCTGTATTCTCTTTAACATAAGAGTTTATCCGAGTGAAATTAATATATTTAACTTCAAAATATATGGTTAGATACCATATGACATAAATACCTAATTGACAAATATCTTAAATACTGTAGTGTAATTTTTTTCTTCTTTGTATAAAATAGCATCACCAGGTTTATACAACTTATGCTGTCATCATTTCTGTTGTTTCAGGTACTGTACTGTACATGGTTTTACAAACTTTATCAACAATTTGATCCTCCTTACCTCATTCCTCCATCATTTAGTATTTTGTCTTCCCATGGTAATACCATGTATGTGGCCAGTACTTTAATGTAACTCATCCCATTATTGCATTTTATGTACAGTAGACTCGCAACTTACTCGATTTCAACTATACGCAGATTTCCCCGGGGTTAGGTTACAATTTCCAATTTCAAACTCAAAACTTTCAAAATGGGTCTTAAGTTTGCCAAACACTAGCCCTCCAAAGCTCCACCCCACCCTCCAAGCTCTCTGTCTTCAGTTGCCACGTGGGTATTGTCGGAGTAACACCTGCCTCTTGTGTGTGTCAATTTAGCGCACTTAAACCTCTCATACTCGTTCATAATGCCCAAACACAAGCCAACCTTTACCTCTGGTCCCCCAGCAAAGAAACAAAGCTCTGTGATGAGATGACCTTGGAAGAAAAAGTGGCCGCTTTAGACTTAATAAGGGGTGGCATGTCTGTCGCTGCTGTGGCACAGAGGTACAGACACAATGAATCAAGCGTGAAGTCCATTAAGATTTGAGAGAAGGAAATTCTTGAAACCGTGTCTAAAAGTGCCTCATTTACTGCTAAGGTGACTAGCCAGGTTAGAGATGTAACTTTAGTGAAGGTGGAGAAGGCATTAAACATCTGGGTAGAGGATATGAATCAGAAACGTGTCCCCATCGACGGCAACATGCTCACGGAGAAGGCACCGAGTCTTTATGACCAGTTTAAATCTGAGGTTCCTCAGGGCGAAGCATCCACCAGTTCTGAGAAGAATTTTAAAGCCAGTGCAGGTTGACCCAACAGTTTCAACCTGAATAATATTAGAATCACTGGCGAATCGGCATCAGCGGACGAGATAGCTGCACGGGTGTTCCCAGAAGAATTCAGGAAATTGATTGAGGAAAATGGACATCTTCATCAACGCTGTACAGGGTAAATTAAAACATTACATTATCTTGCCTATCTCACTTCACTCCAAGAAGGAGATACTTAGTATGAAGGTTCCCACTTAGTAACAGCTTTGAGCCCAATTCCTGGGGACTGCTTGGCCATGGGCAACTGATGGTTAGTTCCTATCAGTCTTCCTCTAGAACAGATGTATAGCTTGATTTGAGAGCACTACTACCCTTAAGAGTGAAAGTTGAACATAGCACTTGGAATTTGTTGATATCTCTTGTCTCCCATTCCTAGCTGAACTAAATATACAGCCCCGAGTTTCTTAATCTTTGCACTGGATTATAACGGTAGGTGGAGGATTGATCATGAAATCACATTTTAAAACTGAGCCAGGATTAAGCACCTCAGCTTTCTTCTCTCCACCTTATGAAGATGAACTGTAATAAAGACAGATCCAATTTTGTCCTTTTGAAACTGACCAAACAGAAGTGGATCACTGAGTGTACATTTTTATGATCAGAAGCAAAGAATCATGGCCTTTGCCCAGAAGTGGGGGAACCTTCATACTTCCGGTAAATGTATCCTATGAATCTAGTATTGAAGGGAAGGATATCTAATTTTCAAATATATTTGATTATTACATTCCAAGCAGCATGCTAGGCCTTGGGACTTGGGGGCTGCATCTTGCAGCCTTATCTGGGTCTTGTATAGCGATATCTCCATTAGCCGGAACATTTGGTGCACATCACTTCCGGGAATGAAATATTTCCGGGTAACGAGACGACTCTCAAAGCCGGAAAAAATTCCCTCATCCCTGGAATTTCTGGGTAATAGAAAAATTTTCTCAGAAGTTCCAGAAATTGCCCATTACATCATCTCTCAAATCTGGAAAAGTAGCCCTCATCCCTGGAATTTTCATTCCCAAAGCCAGAATTTTTCGGAAAATTCCGGCTATCAGAGAGTACGGGGTTTGAGGGATTCCAGCTAATGGAGATATTACTGTTTACAGAATTGCTCAACCCTGGGTTGGTTATAAAGTGAGATTTCAGAATCAGTACTCTAATTTTCATGATTGAAATACTGTATAACAATATAAATGACAAGACCTCGGGCAAATCTTTGTATTCAACACGTAAACTAAAAAGTCTACTGAATTGTTATTGAAATTGTTTCATTGTACTACATTAGAATATTGAAAAGCTGTATTTCTTAAAACTACTCAACTCCCAAAGTCCATAGTTTAGTGCATTCAAAGTACGGTACCATATAATTTCAGTAAGTACTGGGTATTTATTAAATATTTTACCTAGTATATAGTTTTACATTAATGACAAACAAATAACATGATTAAATACACAATACTCACTGTGAAAGTTATGATAGTCCAATCCACAATACTGTACAGTATTTGACCCGTAATTCTAAAATACCCTCACATTGTTTAGTCCCAAGAATTACAGAATTTTATATTCTACTGTATTTTTCTTCATCTACAAGTAATGGAGAAGCATAATGTACAAACCTTTTTGTGATCATTACTGTTGTACCTCACATGTCAGTACATTACTCTGCACTTGCAGACCTCAAACAAATGTTGGAGTTGGGTAAATAGTGGATCATGTTAGCTCAGCCCTGTATTGTCATTCCCTCACTTCAACCTCTTAGCTGGCTCATTCCTATCCATAATTCTACCTGTTTTTGTTTTGTTAAGATTTTTTATTGTATATACTGTATTAATTAGTTTACTAATTTTGTTTATATTACTGAACAGTGCTGTGATTAACACTTAAGTGGATTAAGTAAATTTTGTTAATTATTCACTACAGTGTGTGACATTTTTCCTATCTTAAATCTGAAATTTTTTCCTTTTCTTTTGTAATACATATACAATATTTCTTAAAAGGGTCTGACATTAGTCCTGTTTTATTACATTTAAGTGATAATTACTGATCTACATTATTGAAGTTACTGTTTTTGAAATCTCAAGGGAGCTGCACTAAGGGAAGATGTACTGCATCAAACACACCATATACTTAGAGTGGGGTTTTGTTTTTTAAACCTATTATACAGCTAGAAATTTTGTTATTGTTATGGAATGATGCAAAATTAATCCATGTCAATATATACAGGCTGTCCTCGACTTACGACAGGGATACGTTCCTGGAACCTGATCGTAAGTTGATGTACAACTGTGTGGTGGCGAGTTAAAGGTCAGCTGTTGAGGAATGCTTGGCAAAACTCCTTTCTACTCCATCTCTAATCACCCACACCTTTCTGCTTTTTCACTCTATATTTTAAAATGTTATGTTATGTAATGTTGAAGGGATACAACATTGCTCATTTATATTTACACTCAATTTTGTGGGTAGATATCAGCTGTTCAATGGGTCTGGCAGTGTTGCAGGTGCAGTGTTACCAAAGAAATTGATAGATGCATTACTTCCACCCACTTAACACAACCTCCCTCACCACTACCCCCATCATCACCACTACCACTATTATCATCACCTAAATCATAATTTCAGTGATGGATTAGTGTCAACCAGAGTAGAGCCATACAATATCCACAGCTTCCTGCCTCCCACCCACCTACGCACTGCGTCTCACACTCATTCATCAAACGACTGTCATTTATGATAAAATATTGTTTATTTGTTATTCATTAATTAGAAAAATATGTTACTGTAATAAAAAAAAAAATATTAATACACTATCTGAAGCGAACGCCCAATTTCACATTACGTTTTATTGTCATATTTCACTTACATAGATAAGCTCCTATGTTTCTTAGGCACTAGAGCATACCTTTCACTATCTTACATTTCCCAGGCAGCTTGGAAATTGGAAGAGGTAAAAAAGTATTAAATAGTGAGGGATCAAACACATGCACACACATGTGCTGACCAACGAACTGTTTGGTTGTGACAACCGCCAAGAGCTAGTGCGGCACTCCATACAAAGTAGTGCGCTCCATGCTTTGTGGTTTGTAAGTATATTACAAATGGTTGTCGGTATTTTTTTTTTTAAGAACATAATAGGAAGACGATTGTAAGTGTGGATGATCATAAGCCAGATGGTCGTAACTCGAGAGTGCCTGTACAGTAGACAAGTTGACCCTTTCCAATTGTCAGATTGACACATATTGTACAGTACTTATAAATAAGTGCTTTTAATACTGTTATTTTTATTAAACAATACAATTTAGTGTATTAGGGTGGTACACTGGTTGATCTCATTTACCTAAGTACAGTACTGTACTGTACAACTTTAGGAGAAGCAGAGGGATTACCTTCTACTTCATTCAACATTCATTTGTGAGCATGAGGCACTGAATATGGCTTGTGATTTAAAAATCTTGTTAACCTTCATGACAGAACCGACTTAACATGTTTTGGAAATAGGTCAGTGATTTTTTCTTTATGATTATTGGTAAAACATTTGTCTTTATATCATCATCAAAGCCATATTCCGCACTTGTGTTGCATTAAGGAAGCCATGGAATGGTGACCCACTTACCATCAATGGTGAAACATGGAAAAATTGACGGTAAAGTTCAAGTTTATATGTGACTGCTTTTTAACCTCTGTACTGCACAGTATATCCCAACACAGTTCTATTGAAGAAGAGTAGAATGCATGACCCTCACCAGCTTTGATACAGTATAAGCAACTCTGAAGCAGAGTATTTCACTGAAATGTGCCTGTTATGTATTGTTGGCAAGTACTGGGCATGCACTGGCTCCTGAATGTATCTGAACCTTCTCCAAACTTGTAAATCACGTGGGAAAATGACTGTGCCCCAGGGCAATGGTTAGTGAGTCAACCAGTGGTGAATTGAATTGAATTGAATTGTAACAGCTTATTTAGCCAGAAAAATACAGATACAGAGTGGATAATAATAACAATATAAACATGGCTGAGCCAGTTGAGAACCTGAGCTCTCTCTGAGAATAAGACTCCACTGACTAACACTGTAGCGTGTGTGTGTGGTGCAGTTTAGTCTACAGTATATTCTCTATTTTAGGTCCACATACACACACAACTAAAGGGAGATCTCACACTCAGGATGGGGGTGAGAAAGGAAACTCAAAATTGCCTTAACTTAATGTATGTTGTATATACTATGCTGTATGTTGCTGGAGAGTTGCTGTGTGGTTAAGGAGCTTCAGGAGAGTTGGTGTTGTCAGGTGGACAATGCAGAGTTGACTGACTCCTCTCAGCGAGGCAGGGGGGTATTTATCTATTCCTGCCTACTCAAGAACGCAGGCCGCGGTATGAGCAGCGCCGCTGATTGGCTGATGGCGAGGACGGTAGCTAGCCAATCAGCGGGTCAGGATGGCGCAAGTAGGCAGAGCATTGTAGGGAGAGTCAGTCACTACAACGCCTCAGCAGATACAGACACTCACTATAAGTCACCTGTATCGTTTAGCATAGTGATGACGAGTGAAGAACATAAATTGTGATCATTAATTTTGTCATGAACCAACACCATGGAGGGTATGAAGAACTTAGTGTGTTCTTTTAGTTAATACACATTGCTTGTCACACTCCTACTAACACTCTTTATATCGATACAGTACTAAAGATATGTTCACTCCAGAACACTTCCAGGAGTAATACATCTTGTTGCTGCATCAATGATAAAAGTAAAGATTATTATTAACACTTACCTTCCTCTTTGTTACTCTCAACAACACAAGTGAGATGCCTCAAGTTGTTAATTGACATTATTTACTGTTTTTTGTGACATTTCTGAATGTACTGTCACTGTATGACAATATTTTTATGTGACCTTTCGGATCCTGTTGGCAAATACTGGGCATGCACTGGCTTCTGAATATATCGAAACCTGCTCCAGTGTTGGTCAAGTCTGGCCTTGAATGAGTTCACACTCAGTGCCGTCACAACGCTCTCTGGCAGATTGTTCCAAGAGTTTTCAATTCTCACTCCGAAAAAATTTGCCCTTGCAGTTTTATGGACTCATGGCTTCTTCAGCTTCAAGCCTCCGGTCTGATACTCCTACTCACATTTTTTATTTTGACTTTGCGGAGTGGTAAAACACCTTTGGGTTTGAATTGACTTCGCTTGCAATCTGCCTCTGGAACTCTTTTTCAGCCCTTTTACACTCTGACTCTGCTTGGTTCCTGGCTCTGACATACATCCTCCTGTCCTGCTCATCATTTGTCCTAACCCACGTCTCAAAATCCTGAGTTTTCTTCCTAACTTTGCCAACTGCCGCATGGTTCACTTGTAGCCGTCACCTTGTATTCCTGGAGGCACTGGGTTTGGTCTTACTTATATTTATCGATAGAATGATTAACTTTACTGGCTACAATATTCAGCGTAGCATCTGTGTTCTTATTCCTTAGTAAGTCAGGCCAGTGTACAGTATACCTCATCCCCTATCTCATCCAGTTGTAATTTCCTTTGTAATATTTGAACCTTTACCTGGTTTTGTCGTGAGCCAAGTAACAGTTAAATCTGGAGGACAACATTACATGGTGATTAGTGCCAACTGGGGCTAGGCGCTCCACATTTGCCACCATACCTCTCCTCGTTAGTCATGATGAGGTCCAGCGGTTTGGGTGTTTGCTCCTCTCTGTAGTGAGTCTGATCTTTAACATGTTGGAATAGAAAGAAAATTGTTCTCAGAGTTTCTACGAAAAGAGTAGCTGTATTATTTATGTCATTTGGCGTGGATTCCTTTCTCCAGTCAATGTCGCTATAATTAAAGTCCCCCTTGACAAGGAGGTGGCTAGAGTTCAGCACCATTACATTGTCAATTAAGGCTCTTAAGTTCCTCTGGTTTAATAAGCTACAGTTTGGGGATCTGTAGATACATCCAACAGTGAGTACGTCTCTCCCCTTCAGTTTAATTTTACACCACTTTGATTCTTCGAAAACATCCACACCCCGCACCCTCACCTTTCAGGCTCTAAGGTCTTGCCTAGCATACATAACCTCACTCCTCTTGCAAGTTTCTTGGGAAAAGTTCATAAATGAGTCATATCCATCTACAGTATATTGAACTCCCATTCCTCAGGTTCAATTCTTCTGCTTTTGTACAACAGTTCTACAACAACTACTATATCGGGTTAATATACCCTCAGCAGTGTTTCAAACTCCGCTCTCTTGTCAAGGAACGTGTTAGTATTAGTGTACACCTGACACTCACTTTATGCTGTGGTTGCATTCTGCGAAAACACAGCATAATGGGAATCTTCATATAGTGAATACTTAACCTTTTAGGGGAAAATTAAGATATGTACCACAACTGCTAAAAGTCAACAGTAATTCTATAAAAGTTGTGGAAAAATCATTTTAATACTCTAATGTGTGTTAGAAATAAAGATAATACAGATAATAATATAAATCTATAAACCAAGACATATGAAGAGCATGGGTGTGTGTGTGTGTGTGTGGAGTGGCTGACTCACCATTCCAGCCACATCCCGTGATGTCACATACAGCGCAGTGGACACACACACACTATTACTACTACTTTGCTGGCACTGGGAATCGAGTATGATGATCATCCAGCTATGATTCAATGATATGAGTTATTAAGGGTGTCACCTTCATTGATGAGCTCTGAGGTGACTAGAGAGGCCGATATGGGACCGGCAGGGTCATCCACAGTTGTTGCACATGTGGTGGGCTTCATCTAGTGCGGGAGGGGCGGTGGCAGCATCTTACCGGCTTCCGCACGTGTCTGCCTCAGTGCGCAGTCGGGCTAACTCGAGAGTATTGACACCGTCTTGTGTGGTGCTCCTCCTAGCGTTATGGTTTGGAGTAATCGTCTCCCAGGTGAGGGGGCCGGTTTGCCACTTTATCTTAAGACTATCCATATACCTTTTCAGTTGCCCGCCAGCGTTACATTTACTATTCGTTAAGTGACTGTAAAGTAGCTGCTTTGGCAGTCTACTGTCGTCCATGTGGGTAGCATGGCCTGTCCAACGTACAGTAGTTGTTCATGGATAATGGTAGCCTCGATGCTCCAACTGTTGGTGTCAGTGAGAATACTGTACTGGCATTTGTTCTCTTGTCTCCCAGCGAACTTGAAGTATGGAATGTAGACTACGTTGGTGAAAGTTTTCAAGTGCCTTGATGTGCCTCCTGTATGTGACCCATCTCGCTGCCATATAGCAGGGTGAAGAGAACCATTAGTCAAAATACATGCAACTTTGTAGATAATTTCATCTCCCTACAGCTGAAGACACTGGCAAGGAGTCTGCCAAAGGCTCGAGATGCACAGCTGATCTGATGTTGAATCTCTTCATCGATGTCTGCTGTGGTGGACAGGTGGGATCTGAGATACTGACAGTGGGTAACATTAGAGAGGGTAGTACCGTTAAGCTGGATGGATGGTGGAGGTGTGACGGAAAGAGAATCCGAGTCTTGCATACATTCACCTCAAGGCCGAAGTGTGCATACACATCTCCATAGGTGTTCAGGATCTCCTGTAAGTCATGTTCTGTGTAAGCAACAAGGGTGAGGTTGTCTGCATACTAAAGATCAGTAGTGGAAGCTATCGTCACCTTTGTTCCTGCTTGGAGTCGTCTTATGTTGAAAAGCCCCTTCATCCGGTACTGGATGTCCACCCTGCCGGCTAAATTGGCACTGGCACGGGTAAGGAAGGCAGCCAAGAAAATGGAAAAGAGAGTTGTTGCCAGTACACACTCTTGTTTTACCCCCGTTTGGATAGGGAAGAACTCAGACTGGGTGCCATTGTGCAGAACTTTGCCGTTCATGCCATCATGGAGATGCTTTACAATGGCGATGAATTTTGGTGGGCAGAGGGCTTCCCTGTTGACCAAGTCAAAGGCCTTGATTAGGTCGATGAGGGCATGTACAGGTCACGACACTGTTCTCTGCATTTTTCCTGTATCTGGCGAGCAGCAAAGATCATGTCAGTGGTGCCACTTGATGGTCTAAAGTCACACTGAGATTCTGGGTGGAAGTTTTCCGCCTCAGGAAGGAGTCTGTTTAGGAGGGTTCGGGCGATAATCTTGCCAGCTACAGACAGCAGCAAGATCCTGCAGTAGTTGCCACAGTCTGACCAGTCTCCCGTTTTCTTATAAATATTGACGATGGAGGCGTCTTTAACAAATTAAAGGGAGGGGAGGAGCAGCTCAGAAATAGGTATAATGAACGATCTAGGAATGTTAAGAAAAATTTAAGGAAAGCAAAGAGAGACTATGAAATCAAAATAGCAAGAGAATCCAAGGCGAATCCCAAGGGATTTTTCCAGTTATATAGGACAAAGGTCAAGGACAAAGTTGGGCCTTTAAAGTCAGGGAGGGGAGAAGTGATAAATGGCAGTGAAGAAATAAGCAAAGCATTGAACAGCTACTTCTTATCAGTTTTCACAGAAGAAATTTGCGATGAAATTCCAGAGGTGGAACTGATATTTAAGGGAAAGGAAGAAGAGAAAGTAAAGAATATCACTATCAGAAAAAGGATGTTCTTAAGAAGATAAATAAACTAAAGAAAACAAAATCCCCAGGGCCGGATGAAATTTTCCCTCGAGTCTTGAAAGAGTGTAGGGAACAGATTAGCGGACCCCTCGTAAACTTATTTACAAAATCATTAGACACTGGAGTTGTGCCAGACTTGTGGAAACAGGCAAATGTAGTACCCATATTCAAAAAGGGAGACAGCATCAGCGTCAAATTACCGGCCGATCAGTTTGACGTCAGTAGTGGGGAAATTTCTTGAATCAATTATAGCAGATAGCATCCGATCGCATCTAGAGAAAAGCAAATTAATCTACGACTCTCAACATGGGTTTACAAAGGGAAAATCTTGTCTAACAAATCTGCTAACGTTTTTTAGGAAAGTCTTCGAGGTAGTAGATAATGACGAAAATTACGATGTTATTTACTTAGACTTTAGCAAAGCATTTGACAGAGTACCGCATCAGAGGCTTCTGAGAAAAATTAAGGCTCATGGTATCGAGGGGAAAGTTTTAAATTGGAAAAATCATGGCTCACCGATAGAACGCAGAGGGTCAGCGTAGATGGTGTTAAATCTGAGTGGGGCCGTGTAACCAGTGGGGTTCCCCAGGGGTCAGTACTAGGCCCACTCTTGTTCATAATCTACATAAACGATCTAGATACTGGGATCAGCAGTGACATAAGCAAGTTTGCGGATGACACCAAAATAGGGCGGCAGATTAATTCAGGGCAGGATGCAAATGCATTACAGGAGGATCTAAATAAACTGCAGGGGTGGTCTGAAAAATGGCAAATGAAATTCAACACCAGCAAGTGCAGCGTACTTAATATTGGAAGAACAAATACTTATAATGTATACAGCCTTAACAACATCAACCTAGAGAAGTCGACTTGTGAAAGAGACCTAGGGGTACTTGTAAGCCCGGACCTACGGCCTAGAAAACAGTGCGTTAATGTTCGAAATAAGGCAAACAGAGTATTGGGTTTTATATCTAGAAGTGTAACAAGAGTGCAGAGGTCTTATTGCAACTATATCTTGCGCTAGTCAGGCCACACCTCGATTATGCGGTTCAGTTCTGGTGCCCCTATTATAGAATGGATATAAATTCACTAGAGTCGGTGCAGCGAAGAATGACAAAAATGATTCCGGGACTTAGAAACCTTCATATCAGGATAGGTTAAAAAACTTAACTTGCATTCCCTAGAAAGACGAAGAGTGCGGGGAGATATGATAGAAGTATTTAAGTGGGTGAAAGGAATCAATAAAGGGGATATAGATAAAGTTCTTATAATATCCGAGCAGGATAGGACTCGGAGCAACGGATTCAAGTTGGATAAGTTTAGGTTTAGGAGGGAGATAGGAAGAAACTGGTTCACAAATAGGGTGGTGGACGAGTGGAACAAGCTTAGCAACTTTGTAGTAAGTGCGGGAACTCTGGAAAGTTTTAAAAGGAGACTGGATAGATTCATGGATGATAGAGAGTGGTAGTAACTCTCGACAGTAGCTGCCATGCACAGGCCAACCGGCCTATTGCAGACTCCTTATTTTCTTATGTTCTTATCAAACATGGCCGTGCCCATGGGCCAATTTTGTTTTGATTATTCTATTGAGTCACAGCGAAGAAAGACGTCGTGGCCCAAGTTATGACCAACTCTGAGAGATGGGACGTCTTAAATGTTTTTGAGTACCCAGACCCTGGTAAATATACTGTATAACTATCATGACACTGCCTTGACCAATGAATGGACCTGAGAGTTTCACTGTCATTCGGGTCACAACACTTTATTTCGGAGTCATATTCAGTAATTTCCTAACATTGTTGACTTGATTACCTGAGAAAATATGTCAATATCCGCAACGTGGCCTAATCCAGTGAATGTATTTGAAGTGTAGCTACCATTCACTAATTGTTATTTGAATTCCACACGTGACGGCTGTGATACCGGGGAGACGAAATAATGGTGTATACAAGAGAGCATAGACTCAGTCTCGTAGAGTCTAGAGTAAGGCATATCACGCAGGCACATTACACTTTTCCCTCATTACTTCCTGGCTAACTTCCGCTTAGTGCTGATAATTTCCTTTATTGACATTTTCAAACGGTAACAAGGCATTTTTTTCTCATAAATTAACTTTTCCCTCACTTGTTTCGTAAGTCACAAACATTACTCTGCTGCCCCTGTACAATCAACCTCAACCAATTATAGTTTCAGAATAATCGTATGTTCGTTATAATGGTACAAGATTGATATAAAATATCTGCCTGCAGCACTGGTACACGCCAGATTAGTACCAGGGAGAGTACTAGTGCGGTCATCACACCACCACCAGGCGAGGCATCATACCAGCACCAGGCGAGGCTTCACACCAGCACCAGGCGAGGCTTCACACCAGCACCAGGCAAGGCATCATGCCAGCACCAGGCGAGGCATCATACCAGCACCAGGCGAGGCTTCACACCAGCACCAGGCGAGGCTTCACACCAGCACCAGGCGAGGCTTCACACCAGCACCAGGCAAGGCATCATGCCAGCACCAGGCGAGGCATCACACCAGCACCAGGCAAGGCATCATGCCAGCACCAGGCGAGGCATCACACCAGCACCAGGCGAGGCATCACACCAGCACCAGGCTATGTTTATCACATATTCTGGACATTGTTACTGAAAGTGACTCTTCTTACTCACGGAATGTGTTACTCGGGCAATGCATCAGTGTGTCTTGCGTGTGTTTACATTTGCGTACGCATCCCTGCATTTTGCTAGTGTGTAAACAAGGTGATTCACTGTACTTGAGGTTCCCCACTAATCAGTGCGAACAAGAACGAAAATTGCAAATAAAAAATTTAATTCTGAGGTACCCTTATTATCTGATAAATACACTACTATTGCCTTCAGTACATGTAGTAGTTTTAAGGTGATAACTATACAAAATTAACTAACCTCTACGCTCCTTGTCACGTGGTTGGTCCACGCTGCCAAATATTGTTGTCAGACGTATGAGCCCCACCTTATCCTCGTCCATTACTCATATGATCAGTTTGATTCTCACATTCCAATTTATATTGGATATAAATATAACTTCAAATAAGTGTGTAAATAATTTTGTTGTAAAATTTTGTGTATAAAATTTTAATATAGATATTTTAATCATGTACAACATGTTTCTCAGGTAAATGTACTCGGCAGTCGGCACACAATGCTGAACATAGTTTTCTCAGTAGTAGACCACGAAGCCTGAAGTGAGGTTGATAGTTTATCGATTTGGTAGTTTGTGAATACTTGGTAATCATATATCGTGAGCTAGAGAAATGCTGTTAAAGATTGACATCTGAATCGCGAGGATATACATGAGTTACTGCTATGAAAACTTAAAAACTGCAAAACATTGACTTCTTTGGATACCTTGCTTACGTTGTGTTGAAGATCTTGGAGCATTGGCAGACTACCGGCATCTCAGGTGAGCAATTGTGAGACTGTTTTCAGCGCTTTCAGCCTAAAGGTGAATATAGTCCCCTAGACTCTAGAGCAACACTAAATCTGATCTTAACACGACGAATATCCTAAAACATTAAAATATGTTTTTTTATACAAGATGTTGGTCTATTTTGGGTTAGGCCTGACCCGCTCCATGACTACACTATCCTGTGGTAGTTTGGATTGGTTTGTGTGCTGTGTCATTAATGGGTTACAGACGAGTGCTTTTTCTGGTCATCCATCGGATTTGCAGCAGAATACGTTATTAAAGATCTTGTTAAACCGTATCAAGAACCATTTTTAGTTGGTTGTTAGAGCAGGTAGTTCCTTATGTCAGGTTTTGTCAGAGATCAAGGTGGGTCTGTTATTGTCTTGTTCCTCAGCTGTGTGGTGGGGTCGACAGTGACAGTCCTGTAGTATATGTTGGGGGGGTATTTTTTATATAAAGTCAGAGAATGGGCTGGAATGATTAGAAACACCCACGCCTTCACCACACACTGACACAGGCACAAGTTAGTGTGTAGATAAATGAATCCGTAAAGAAGGTAAACTCCCTCGTTGCTGAATCTAATGTTATTGAGAACTTACGTGTTATAATAATCACCAGTGTGTGACGAAAATGTCTAATTCCTTGTCAGTGAAGTAACTGGTCGTGGTAGGACATTGACTAAACAGTTATCAAAGGTTTAAGAAAAGTGCTCCGTAGTCTATGACTGGTGGACATATAACGAATAAGCTAAGTAACTACATGTGACATTGGTTCAGTAACTAGCTGTAAATAGCAATGTACTGCATATTTTACTTGACCGAAGTATCCAAGGCTTACTTTTCGCAGTTACGATACCAGAGCTGTCCTGTACAAAATTGTATTCAGTTAATGAATTTACTGCAAATTAAATCACTCCTAACCTTTATTTTCGTGGTGTCCTGTTCTTAACATATTCAAGGATACTTAACCTTACGTGAGAGTAGCATTCAGAGGAGAATGCCAAGACTAATCCTAAAAACATAAGAATGGAGGAAACTGCAGCGGGCCTATTGGTCCATACCAGGCAGTCCCATTTACACTCAACCCCTATTGCTCATATACCCATCCAACCTATGTTTGAAGCTATCCAGCGTATTCGAGTTAATGATGAAGTTTGGTAACTTGTTACATTCATCCACTAATCTATTTCCAAATCAATGTTTATCTATTTCACGCCTAAATCTAAATTTGTCTAATTTAAAGCCATTGTTAGGAGTTCGCTCCTGGTTGGATAGTTGAGTACCTTTGTAATGTCCCCTTTGTTTATCCCTGACTTCCATTTATACACCTCTATCATATCGCCCCTCACTCTACGTCACTCGAGGGAGTGCAAATTAAGATGCTTTAACCTGTCAATCCCGGGCATTAGGAACCTTGAGTACAGAGACAGGTTAAAACTTCTGAATTTGCACTCCCTCCAGAGACGTAAGAGTGATTTTCGATATGATTGAGGTGTATAAATGGAAGTCAGGGTTAAACAAAGGTACTTAAATTATCCGACCTGGAGCGAATTCGTAGTAATGGCTTTAAATTAGACATTTAAATTTAGGCGCGAGATAGGTAGTCACTGGTTTGGAAATAGAGTAGTGGACGAGTGGAACAAGTTACCAAACATCATCATTAACTCGAATACGCTGGGTAGCTTCAAACATAGGTTGGATGGGTATATGAGCGATAGGGGTTGGGTGTAAACGGGACTGCCTAGTATGGGCCAATAGGTTCGCTGCAGTTTCCTCCATTCTTATGTTATCCTTAAATGGCGTGTCGTGTGTGTGGGGAGGGAATTGTGGGTTCATACAAAGGAGTGTTAGTTACAAAACTAGCGAGGTCATCCTAAAACTGTATCTTGCTCTTGTGAGACCACACCTGGATTACGCAGTTCAGTTCTGGTCACCGTATTACAGGATGGATATAGAATCATTGGAAAGAATTCAGAGGAGAATGACAAGACTAATCCCGGGCATTAGGAACCTTGAGTATAGAGACAGGTTAAAGCATCTTAATTTGCACTCCCTCGAGAGACGTAGAGCGAGGGGCGACCTGATAGAGGTGTATAAGTGGAAGTCAGGGCTAAACAAAGGGGACATTACAAAGGCACTCAAACTATCCAACCAGGAGCGAACTCGTAACAATGGTTTTAAATTAGACAAATTTAGATTTAGGCGTGAAATAGGTAAACACTGGTTTGGAAACAGAGTAGTGGACGAGTGGAACAAGTTACCAAATATCATCATTAACTCGAATACGCTGAATAGCTTCAAACATAGGTTGGATGCTTATATGAGCGATAGGGGTTGGGTGTAAACGGGACTGCCCAGTATGGGCCAATAGGCCCGCTGCAGTTTCCTCCATTCTTATGTTCTTATGTTAAGTGACTGGCAGGTGAACGTGAAAACATTGTCACGGTCAACACTCCCTCACCCCGGTGCATGGTTTCATAGTCTCACAGCTATTTGCAGAATAAGTGAATATTGTGTGGAATTTTAATGGCGCTGTTATGCCAGGGTTCTCTTAACATTATATACCGGGTAATAACAAAGGAAGTCATTGATTTGTGTGTGTGTGTGTGTGTGTGTGTTGGAGGGGGGGGGGGTTAGATTGTACCGTATGTTAATTTAGTATTATTTAAGTCATTCATAAGAAGAAATGAAACTCCAGTGGACCTGTTGTCCCATGCATCAGTTCTTGTTTACACCCAACCACACATTCCTTAATGAATATTTATTTTATATCGGAGAATCTTAGTAATCCCATATTCACTGGATCCTTTGTACTATTTGGAGATGTCAAAACACAGACCAACTACTCTAGATTATAACCAGGTAACTTAATAAATGTACCATTCAGTTGGCATTTTCTTCAGTAAATTACACGTCCAGTTATAGTGTAGCAGACTGAGTTGTTTCGGCTGATTTTGAAATAAAGCAACTGGCTGTATGTGGTTGTTTTAAGTCTTTATAACAGTCCCCTCTAGCCAGGATGCTATAACGGGGTGTCAGGCGATGGCGATATCCGGGTACTATCCTCGGCTAGGCTAATGGAGACCACAGGCAGTGTTGATCATAAGGTAGTTTTTATTTTTTTCTGGGTTTATAACTTCATTCGGAACCTTCTATAAAAGTTCATGGTAATGTTAATAGTATAACGTGTTGCAATATATACTTCATGCGGTCACACTGTTCCCACATGAGACTGACAAGTTAACATACAAGTCGGTGTCATATCAGGTTAAAAGAGTAACTATTCCTGTACAGATTTAAATTTGCCGTCATTGTAATTCAGGTAAATCCTGTATTCACTCATTAGGTCATTCATTAATACAAAATGACTTGGGTGCGAAGTGACCAGTATCCAAGTATTATTACGCTGAAGTTGTAGCTATGTTAAATTCCGATTGACATTGGAGCTATAACTTGGAATAGGCTAGTAAATGCACGTGATTCTTGGTAGTCTGATAATCAGCTCAACATTAGTCACCAAGGAAATGTGTTGACCGTCACAAACACTTCTCGTAGTGCAGTTATAATTAAACAGTGAGGAGTTCACCTGGTCAGGGTCGACTGCGCTACAGATGCTAGGCGAGGCGTTAACGGCAGAAGCACTTCCGGTCAGTTTTTTTATTCTTAATAGTGCTGCTAGGCGATAATATGACCAGGAACTATTTGGTGTTAAAATGGAAATATTTTGTCACTTTAATAGCAGTCAATGCTCTCCTGTGTTGAAAGCTGTTCACTGTTGTTAATCATGTAACTTGAGAGACACGGTCAAGGAAGACGTGCTGCATACGACTAGAGGCTTACATTTTTTTCTTTCTTTTTTTTACGGGGATTAGCCCACCCGGGCACAGGTCACTGACCGGGGTGAAAAGGTAATAATAAAAATAAAGAACCATAAAGAAATACAAAAATTAAAAAAAAAGGTCGAGAGTGAGACACAATATTTGTATGTTGTGTTGTCAATAGTAAGAGAAACTAGTGAGACCCTGCAATTGTGTGTAAATGAGGCAGAAGTCAGATCAGGAACCTAGGACTTGGTCACAATTTTCGTGATGCCATATGGCAGCAGGGTCTACCATTAGACAACACATTATGCTTCCAATATCTTCCCAGGAGGTAGTACCTCCCTGTTTGGTAGCTGCCTACTACCTACTTTGTATTCCCACCCTTACGTCACAAAGAAGGTAAACGCTGGAAAATATATCAAACAAGAACCATAGGCTATTAAAACACGTATCTCATATTATCTCCTCAGATGTGTCTAGCTTCTCACAAACTGAGCACCTCACTGG
Organism: Homarus americanus; assembly: GCF_018991925.1. Taxonomy (NCBI): domain Eukaryota; kingdom Metazoa; phylum Arthropoda; class Malacostraca; order Decapoda; family Nephropidae; genus Homarus; species Homarus americanus. The sequence continues at coordinate 693,431 of NW_024754704.1, forward strand.
TGGACAGGGGCGGACCAGACAAAAGGGAAATGGGTTTACGCTACATGTATCAAGATCTTTGATGGGTTGTTAAACTGCCACCTGTAGCTGATGTTGTCGAACACTTCCCGCGTCCTACATGCAGTCATGGAATTACAAGTATAACCAGTAGACGGAACATAATTTCATGCATAGTAGTTTCCACAACTATACTTTTGCTACAGCGATTCTGTGGTGTTGCAATATGTGTCAACCGTCCTTAGGTGAATACTGTACATACTCTAACCAGTGTTACTGAGGGCATTAATAGGGGTGTATGTAGTAAGTTCTGGATTATGCATGTTTTTGCTTCTCAACTGCCAGTGCTGCGTAAATGCTTTGGTTGAGGAAGCTAGAAATGTGGGTTGAGGTGGGTGTGTGGCAGTAGCGATGGGCCAGGGGCTGTGGTGAGCGACACACGTCCGGTCTGGTGGCTGCAGGGACCACCGCCGGGGGTAATTTGGGATCCTGAGAGCTGCTGCAGTGGCCGGGTCCTCGTCAGGCTGCTGCTCCTGCAGTCCGCTTCTTACCAATTTTCTATTTTTCTTGTTGTTTATAGAATTCTTAAGAACTTTGGTCGGTGTTTGTCTTGATTTCTTTTAACCCCGTTGCAACTCTTTTTTTTTTAACAAGAAATGATTTTTACCTTGACTGTCACAGACGTAAATTTATGTGTCGCCACGTGAATTTGATTTTAACCGATGCTAGTAAATCATGACTTTTGTGTGGGTACATAGTCAAAAGTTGATTGTGGTGAACTACGGAAATACTTGTCATCTAGGTTGTGGCCCGCCACTGAGGCATTGTCTTCCTCCCCCCAGGAAAGAAATTACAGTTGTACGTCTTTGCGAATTGAGAGTTTGAATAGTAACACACACACACACACACACACACGTACTTATTTATGTAAACTGAATCTTGCGATGTTTATTGAACGCGCGTCATAGTGTATTTTTTCCTTTAAGAATACTAAACGTTTTCTTGTGTCTAGCGGTGCCAGGCGTTTTAGTAAAAATTAAAGCTTCATCAGAACGCATCATATTTTTAATGTTATCACATATCCTCCCAGCCTTCACATGTCCAACGGCCTCGTCGGAAGCTTGGAGAAAGTCAGCTGTTAAAACGAGCTTCAGAGGAGAGGGCAGTTGTCATGACGACCACTGCTTGGTCTAAGGCAGGGACAGGAATAAATTTGCCCAAATTTAGCATCATCGTTGTACGTTAGGAAAATTACCTTCCAAAATTTATAAAAGTCAGAAGTGACCAATCCTGTACCTCCAGCTGTGGTGATGGGTGGATGGTATTGCGGGGGGGTTGAGGTGTGAATGGGGAGTTTGTTTTGGGAGTGGATGATGGGTGGAGGAGGTTGGGCGATATATAGTGGTTGGGATAGATAATTATGGGAGTGGCTAGTGGAGATAGTACCGTAGACAATGGGTGGTAACTGAACTGGTTCAGAGTAGCACGATGTTGTGTTTTGGAATGTGTGTGTGTGTCAAGGTGTCGAAAGTACGTCTATTGACGTAAAACTCATTGTAATGCTGCATTTGAGTCCCTGAACTTGAATATTTACACAAATTTGAGTGTGACGAGTGACTACCCTTATCTCCCTAACCTTCCTGAATTTTTGTGCATACAATGAGTTTTAGGTTCATGAACACACAAACACACCAGAACTGGGCCGTGCTGCTCTCGGTGTTGAAAGGCACTATAAACAATATCATGGGTATTGTCGGCCCACTCTCCTTCACGGCAACTTTCACTCCGTTGCTGGGGCCCATCAGGACTGGGGCCCGGGCTTCATGGCAAGCTGAAGTTGGGGTCTGTTCCTCTTGTTTTCCTTGACCAAGCACCTAGAGGTGGTGAAGCCAGTCTCTCCCTCAGTCGATGCACCAGGTGAAATGTGGACCCTTGGAAGTGAACTGATTCTTTTATGGGTAAACAACAGCAGGTCAGGTATAGAGAGGCAGGGAGATGACGTTTGTTTGACGGATTCCCTTACCACAGAGACCCGGGGAAGGTATCGTGCAGGCAATTGTTTTATTTTAGTAAACTTAAGACAGGATAATGAATTATCTGTGTGACAGACAGCGAAACGCATAGACACGTGATATGCGGTATTAAATTACTCGCTTACAAACATATTCTTTGCGCCATACTGGGTCTTCATGGAGATAGTAGAAACTATAATTTATCGCGGCTCTTTACATTTTAGTGACCTCATCACGTTCCTCAAGGTGCAATGAAATCAGCCAACTATAGCCGTCATTCGCCAGTCTACACTATACCAGGAACCAGTTTACTCAGGAGGTTTCGTCGGGTGCCTTGCTGTGAATGGTTGAATTACTCCTGGCGCTCTTAAATAAATTATTACAAAAACGCAAAACATGGTTTATTTCATGGCGATAAGTTTGTAGTCATTATGATTCGCGGCCAGCTGCTATACCACCTTGGAAGGAGTTAGAAAGGCTGGATCACAGCCAGGTTACCCATCGCCGTTGGCTGCTCTGTTGGAAGGCCCTCAACATACAGTAAGAAACACGCGCCAACAAACTGCCAAATCGTTGATCGCACGTAAGAAAAGCGAAGATTTATACAACAAAGTATATATTCATATAAGGGACATGTCAACGCTTATAAGTGTGAATGGCTAAACAGTGCAGTTGTGGAGCTCTTGATTAAATTGTCAACTATGAGGACATGTGGGAAGTGCTGCTGGCTATGTGGTTTGTTTGACACACTTATGTTGAGCGCGAGGGTTAGGTTGGTGGTTACTTAGTATTGCGCCCAACATCTTCTGTAATAGCATTACATAAGAACATAAAAAAATAAGGAGTCTGCAATAGGCCGGTTGGCCTGTGCATGGCAGCTCCTGTCGAGAGTTACTACCACTCTCTATCATCCATGAATCTATCCAGCCTCCTTTTGAACCTTACCAGCGTTCCAGCACTTACTACAAAGTTGCTAAGCTTGTTCCACTCGTCCACCACCCTATTTGTGAACCAGTTCCTTCCTATCTCCCTCCTAAACCTAAACTTATCCAACTTGAATCCGTTGCTCCGAGTCCTATCCTGCTCGGATATTATAAGAACTTTATCTATATCCCCTTTATTGCTTCAGCAGACCCGTGTTGGTCGCCATGTCCCGGTGAAACACAGTGGTGAGGACACATGGGTGTCTGTTGTCACCACGACCACGAAATTGTTTTGTAATTAAAACTGATGGTTTAAACCTGCTAGTGTGGAGTAACTCGTCTGCTGTAGCTAGTATCATGGTCACGGTCTACCAGTCACATTACGACAGGATCTTGCGTCTCACCACCGAAGGTTATCAGGGATGGCTAGTGAAAACATTCTCTTGTTTGGCTGTTGTTTACGGAGCCCCTTTGTGCCTTTTATTTTTAGTCATTTTTTTTTTCAATTTCAATTGTTTATTCCTTGATAGAGGAAGCGGGGTCCTAGTGCTGTCACTAGGTACCCCTGTACAATGACACCAGAAGCATCTGGCAAGTGTGACAAGTATATACAGTATAAATATTATAAAGGGGCTTACTAAAGCCTAAGGAAGGAAGTATATTCCTTTAACACATAATCAATGTTATTTACATAATATCTGGCCAGTATGGGGAGGATCATCGTGTCTCCGTCAGGGGGTCGTGGAGTGGTGGTCCAGCAGGCGTCACGGAAGCGTTGTGTGTGGGTATTTTTAGTCTCCGTATTCGGAGCACGATTATCCTATTAGGTGTAGTGAACTGAGGGAAGGTACTAAAGTAGGTACTCCTTTGTGAACCCTAGAGCGAGCCAGTTGCTCACTAAGCCACGTTAATTTGAACATAGTCTTACGTACCGGTTGATTTTGTTCGTATTCTCATCTACGGTCACATTACATTTTTTTTTATCCCTCATAACGAAAAGTTTCATATGTAAACATAGCCATGGTAGTGTAGACAATAGTTACTGCAAAATAAGAAACGTTCTTATGCCACGTTGCTGCCAGACCTTCCACGTCTGTCCTTTTGGTGAAGGTTGGGGGATTAGCCGTGTTTGACTTTACTCTAATGTAGTAATATTAAATTAAACTGTTGTTCACCAGTTTCTGTTCCTTAAAGTAGGAAAATATATTTTTATTTGAACCATAAGCAGTCATCGGCAAGAAGTGTCTTGTGTGATTTGAGGATAGAGGAGTTGTTGGACGCGCCAGCTGCAGCGACACTCTCAATCGATATGGATTGATCAAAATATATTAAACTGTCGTGTCTTATGTTGCCAACAGGATTATTACCATGCGGCACACAGCAGCCATGGCAGCACACATAACGGGTAATTATCGATGTTGTATTTTGATGCTGTGTTGCATAACGGCAGCAGCTCCCCAGGCATTACCATCACGAGGAAAGTATTGTATTACAAGACTGTAATATCTTTGCTTCAATATTATTGTCTGATTTCAATGGTTTTGATATACAGGGTATGTTTGGTTAATAACGATATCTGATACAGAATAGCACCAAGTAACGATATATACATAAAGCTAAAAATGGACCGGGAGCTGCTCCTTCCCTCACAGATACTCCATTGGGAGGGGATCCCTCTTATCGGGGCCGTAGAACACTAGCCAAAGACCCGACGCAGTACAGTAAAGCCAGTGGTGCTACTACAGTATGCGGTCTACCGAGCTGGAGTTGTGTCGACAAGGATATTTACACTGGCGTCTATTAACCCAACCAAACCTAACTAATCTAATTTATCTTAACCTAACTTTATCTAACCTAACCTAGGTTAGGTTAATGAATGCTACAGCGCAAACATCCCGGTAGACACAAGTCCAGCTAGGTAGACCGCGTACTATAGTAGCACCCACTAGGTGCGGTAACTCCAGTGTACATATTTGTGTCACATTAAGGTGTATAACAAGATAGATGACCTTTGGTCTTCATTTATAATTATAAGGCAATAAGTGGATAATCTATAGTAGTGTAGTTTCTTTGGGCGAGGTCCCAGGTTGAGAACGATGTTACCGTTGAGAAAGTTACCGGTACTGTGTAGACTATTGCAGACCCCACCTGCCGTATATGTTTGTGGTACTTTGATACAGTTTGCGGGAATAAAGTGCGTGCAGCCACGACCACAGCTCACATGTGACCAACATTTATTTTATATTTGTACCACGGACTAATTAAAAACAATTTATCTGTTAAACTTATATTAACGCCACATAGACACTTACATTCATGAAGGGCTTTGACCATCAACTTTGAAGCTATATACAGGTTGTGGATTGTACTTAATAATAATCAAGGCGTCCCCAACGTTATAATGAAGAAAACAGCCACATGAGGATTTGTTCTAAATGGACCTTCCACATCAAGACGAATAATGTATTTGACTACACTTATCTGATGATGGGAGTGGTGGCCAGTGCTTGGGTGAGCTAGTTAACGTCACCACACAGGGAGACGCCACTGAACATGAAAACTTGCGGGACAGGTTAGCGCATCAACTGACAACCGGGATGAGAGAAATTAAGCTAAGCTGTATCCAACGACTAGAAAGCACGGGTGGCGCCCTTATCACGAGGTATAAGTGGCCAAGGGACAAGTGTACAAGCCCGGTAGCTGGGGGAGGGGGAAGGGGCTCCATTGTTCCACACTGCTCCCACAAGTCACCCCAAGATAGTGATTACCGCATCACACTCCCTCACCGCCACCGGCCACCAGTACAGTATGTGGGCCCAGGATTCACCTCCATGGGGGCCCCGGTGTGAGGGCGGGAACATTGGGTTTCTTTCTTTTGCATTTCTATTTATTACAATATTACGTGTACCGGCTTACACTGTGGTTGTGAGAGTATTCCGGATCCATTGGTCATGTGAATGTGAATTGGTTACCAAAAAAATGAAGCTCGGTGTTTATTAGGCTGTAAGGTAATATGGATGGACCTTGGTAACCCTTTCCTGATTACTAACAAATGTTGTGTTCGTGAGGGAGACTGATAGGTCTATAGTGTGTTTTAGGTAACCCTGGAACTTGTATACTGTAAGAAGACCTGTTGTATTAACCATGATTTACTAAGTCGAGTGGGTGCAGGGCTTTGGCCTCTGTCGGTGGTTCGATTCCTGGGTACCCCCAGTTCACCCAGCTGTAAATGGGTACCCAAGTTTACAACTTGGGGAAGTGAAGGCGGTCGAGTGCAGTACCGGCCATGCTGCCTCCTTGTGTACCGAAGGTTTAATATACCGTGTATTGTATCTAACGGGCAGTCATGCCTATGGGACCCGCTTTTACTAAAGGAACAGACAGATGGAGTATGAGCGGAGTGTGGCTCTGTACAGTATACCATCTGGGTAGGGGTACCATCAATAGATAACAGACCAAGAAGACTTTACGGTACCGTCGTGGGCAGTAGGCAGCTACCAAACAGGGAGGTACTACCGCCTGGGAAGATATTGGCAGCATAATGTGTTGTCTAATGGTAGACCCTGCTGCCATATGTGACCAAGTCCCAGGTTGATGATCTGACTTTGTCTCATTTACACACTATTGCAGGGACTCAATTATTTATCTTACTATTGACAACACAATATAGGTATATTGTTTCTCACTATTGATCTTTTTTCTCATTTTTGAATTTTTTATTATTATTATTATTATTATTATTATTATTATTATTATTATTATTATTATTATTATTATTATTATTATTATTATTACATGCCCCTCCCCGATGTGGGTCAGTGACCTGTGCCCCGGTGGGCTAATCCCCATAAAAAAACGGACAAAGGCTAGGAGAATCCGGTGTCAAGAATAGTCATTAAAAACCCGTGTTATGGAAATAGAGGAGTTAACTTAAAAAAGAGAAATCTAGTTTAGATAAACCAAGTGTGTCCAAGAATACTAGTCGCGCACGGATTGTACAGTCTCGTTCAAGATTCTTTGAACCTGCTGGAGACAGCTGGCAACTCAAGGCCGTTTGTTTACTATAGTACGTAGTATAATATAATACGAAAAAACAAAGCCCAACCATTAATTAAGCAACGGGGAACTAAGTAACCAATCACCGATAACCTTTTACATCCATTCATAATTTTTACTACTTAATATAGTAAACAATCGGACTTGAGTTGCCAGCAGTGTTCAAAGAATCTTGAACGAGACTACAATCCTTATTGATTTATTATTAGGTCAGGGACTTGAGTTGCCAGCTGTCTCCAGCAGTGTTCAAAGAATCTTGAACGAGACTACAATCCTTATTGATTTATTATTAGGTCAGGAATTTAAGGGAGAGGTTCTTGGAATGAAGATGGTGGTGGCGGTGTTTAGCGCCAGTGTAGGACAAACCCCCCTTCAAGTAAAGTACAAAGTAGGGCAAAAAAAACCCATTATTTAGAGTAAACAAAATAGGACAAAAGCCCCTAACCCAACCTAACCTAAAATTATTAAAATGGACTAAGTCTGAAAATACAAAAAATGGGGCTTTTGTCCTATTTTTTTTACACTAAAGGGGGCTTTGTCCGGACCCCTTTTAGCGCGATGATGCGAATGGGGTTAGGCAGAAGAGCGTCCGAAGAGAGAGGACGATGAACAAGCTACATTGTTTAAGGTGTAGGCATGATGCAGGAGCTGGCCAGAGAGATTCCCTATTATCTGGCGTGAGCCTTAGCTGTGGTCTTTGGAGTTTGGCGAGACGTAACAGATTTGTATAGGTATTGCTTCCGCGAAACCGTGTGGGGAAGTTACGGCTGGTGAGAGAGAGCAACTTCCTTAGTGCACCACCAATTTTCTGAGTTATTGCCTCCCGCTTGTATTATGTGCGGGTGTCTGCCATATTCTCCCCTCCCTGCCCTTCGTCCTCTGCTACTATCGTGTTTGTTCTACAGTTCCCAGTCAATAGCGAAGTTAAAGTATGGCATTGAGGTAATAATACAGTATATGATTTTAGTTCTCCACATGTTTCGAGTTGGCTGTAGTGTTTTGAAAAATCTTAAAACGCTTATAAGTTTACATGTATAAATGGGGAGATCAAGTGACAACGTTCTTTAAGAGTAATACAGTTAAGGTTCCATCATAAACACTGCTTCCGCCTCTCGCATTAGTGTCTGCCGGTACTGTATAATTTCCAGTTCAAATTTTCGCTCTTCCTATTTGGTTTAAGGGGCGCATCATACACTTATCCCACTTTTATTGGCACACGTGTCTTCATCTCTGCCTCTTACTGCAGCTTCATCCCTAAGAGAGGCTAAACCGTGGTCGACAATCAACGTCTGTAGATCAGGGACCATCTGTTGTGAAGGAAACAATGGGGGGATGTGTCTGGGCCTGTGTAAGAAACTCGTATATTTGTTTCATTTTGTTGCATTAATGTGAATTGATTTTTAAATATACATGTTAATACTACCCCAAGTGTATAATGCGGAATTAAAGGAAAATAACCTGAATAGCATAAGTAGTGGGAAAGGTTGTGAGTGGAAATTCGTAGCCAAGCGAGCTATTGTTGTCGTCCTCAGCATCACAAGGTCCACGTCCTGATAGTGGTGCGCATTGTATTAACGGTGAGGTACTGTAGGTACGGCCGCCCTACATCTTTTGTTGTCTTGGCCTACCTCCCTCCCCCCTCAGGATGTCTACCTCCCTCACTTCCACCTACCTCCCCGCTTCCCTTCTCAGGACCTCTGTTATGGTCGGTGACGAGGCCTTCCCTACATCAAGCAGCCGCGGAAAATGTGATCATCACGGTGAAATATTCAATGACCTGCCGGCGGGTGTGTGGGCGCGGGAGATCCAGTCATTTATGTGTGGGTTACCAAGGGTTCTCACCGATTGGACCACGCATCCCGCCGGGCCTTCAAAATTATTCCTGGGATTTTATATAAGAACATAAGAATGGAGGAAACTGCAGCGGGCCTATTGGCCCATACTGGGCAGTCCCGTTTACACCCAACCCCTATTGCTCATATAAGCATCCAACCTATGTTTGAAGCCATTCAGCATATTCGAGTTAATGATGATATTTGGTAACTTGTTCCATTCATCCACTACTCTGTTTCCAAACCAGTGTTTACCTATTTCACGCCTAAATCTAAATTTGTCTAATTTAAAACCATTGTTACGAGTTCGCTCCTGGTTGGATAGTTTGAGTACCTTTGTAATGTCCCCTTTGTTTAGCCCTGACTTCCACTTATACACCTCTATCAGGTCGCCCCTCGCTCTACGTCTCTCGAGGGAGTGCAAATTAAGATGCTTTAACCTGTCTATACTCAAGGTTCCTAATGCCCGGGATTAGTCTTGTCATTCTCCTCTGAATTCTTTCCAATGATTCTATATCCATCCTGTAATACCCCGCCACCACCACCTTTCTAAAAAAAACACGATACACTGTACACCCTCATACCCCACATCCTTTCCTCTTACAGACCACATCATCATTGGATAAGGATAAACCCCCACTTTACTCAATTGTGTCAACAGTAATGACGATGTTACAGGTTCAAGAGAAAATGAAAGTGAATGGCGGAGTTGAGCAGTGTGTAGGGGAGGTACTCAAATGCCTGAGTGTATTCCGTCACGCATATGTACATTTTTCACTTTGCAATCGTTGTGACTTTTTTCTTATTATTTTTCTTTGTTTAATTAGTAATGACTGATATTTGAGTAAGATAAATAATGAACCGTATAACTTTAAAGATTAATTGTATCACCTTCAAGTTTGTATCTGTGTATGCTAGTGATTACTGCAGCGGTGTTGTTGCTGAGTGAGTCGGAGGAAAACATCTCGGTGTAATATTTGTTGTGGTGTAGCTTGTGATGACTAATGTTATGATGCAGGGTATGACCACAGAGTAATTACTGTAATTAAACACTCCAGGACCCGCCAGTGCAGTGTGTGATGACGATTAAGTGGAGCGTGTGATAGTGTTTAAATGTATATCATGAAGTCATTTACAGGTCTCTACTTCAGCCTGTGTGTTTACTGTGATGTTATTGGCATTCTTCTTAGAGGTAAACATTTGTGACAGTTGTCGCCGAGTCTTGACGTTAAACCCGCACAAGAGAAACCCTGGTGCAGTTCACAACTCACTACAGTCACGTCAGAATTTTGCTTTTATAAAGGATAATGAATAAGTTACTGCACTATGATTTATTGACATTATGTATAATATGGCCATAAGCGATTTAAGTAAATTTATTATAATTAAGTAAATAAGTAAATTTCTGGAATAAATACAATCAAGGGTCTCGAACCTTAGCTACCGGCAGCCCGAGTCCCCTGGTCGTTACAGTTTGGGATATACTGTACTGAAGAGCGATAATGCCAAAATTAAAAAGTAAATATTTTATTGAAGTTTTTGTTACGCATTTTTATGATTTTTTGTGAAATTATGTGATTAATATTACTCGTAATGGATAAGTGTTGTTTAAGAAAATATATCCTGGAGTTTCCCTCTAATAGACGATAGTATTTCCACTAAGCATTCCTTGTGACTGGTGTGATGTGTAAACGGTGACAATAATTAACATTGTAGCTCATCAACCACAGACTTTGGGAAGCATCAAGTAACAAGACTTTGGCTTAATGGTGAACAACGATGGGAAGGGAGGGGGGCATGACGCAAGGGTCGTACCGCCTAAACGAGCGTGATGATAGTGATTAGACTGTGTTACGTGTGAGCCAGGAGCGTCACGTGACGTAACACCTCATCCGCTGGTGGTGGTGGTGATGATGTAAGCCACGCACTCCTGCTAATTAATATCTAGATAATGAGCGGTGGTGTGGCGGTGTTTATTATTCTCGGTGAGGGAGGAGACTTGCTGCCAGCTGTATTTGCCCGCCGCTCTGTTTACCAAGTTGAGGCAGCCTGTGGGAGGAATGGCCGTGATTGGACACTTGTGGCTTGGTGTTGAGTAAGGTTTAAATGCCGCCGTGATGATGCATCTTGTTGCGTTGCTTATATAAAAACAAATTAAAAGTGTTGCGCCACAAAAGGTTAAGCTAACGAGCGAAACTAACCCTACTTGTATTTCACGCTTGTGTATAATGTGTGACTTAGTGTATTTACATTATATACATGTAACAAGGAGCAGCTGTGACGTAGTGATGTGCGTTTAAGAGGCTTTGGCTTACGGTCCACACACACACACTACTTTTGTCACTCGCAATCAGCTATGACGATCATGATATGAGTAACTAAGGCTGTCACCTTAGTTGGTGAGTTTTAAGGTGGCTAAAATGCCGATACGGGACCGGCAGGGTCGTTCACAGATGTTGCACATATTCACTATAAGACACTATACAGGTCCACAACATACTCACTAAGACACTATACACAACATATTCACTATAACACTATACACAACATATTCACTATACTGTCTTTAATGCGACACCTTCCATATCAAGATAGATTAAAGAAACTAAACTTGCATTCCCTAGAAAGACGAAGAGTGCGGGGAGATATGATAGAAGTATTTAAGTGGGTGAAAGGAATCAATAAAGGGGATATAGATAAAGTTCTTATAATATCCGAGCAGGATAGGACTCGTGGCAACGGATTTAAGTTGGATAAGTTTAGGTTTAGGAGGGAGATAGGAAGGAACTGGCTCACAAATGGGGTGGTGGAACGCTGGAAGTTTTAAAAGGAGGCTGGATAGATTAATGGATGATAAAGAGTGGTCGTAACTCTAAACAGGAGCTGCCATGCACAGGCCAACGGGACTTTAGCAGACTACTTATTTCCATATGTTCTTATACTGCACACTGTGGACCTTGGCCTTCAGCGTCGGCAATCCATGTAAAACCCAAACCAATGTAACTCTCCTCATACTTGCGCTTTTTACCTTTCTTCTCACTTTCCTCAACTCTGCCCCTTTTACACGACAAGTCTCCTTAAGTTGCTCATCTTCAGTCTTTCCCTCCATTCCTCCCAGTCCCCCCAATTCACTTCGTTCTCCCACCTCACACTGCCCCTCCATATACTGTATCTGTTCCTTTACTTGGCCTCCGTTGCTTTGCGTCGATGGTGGATGACGAAGCTGTGGACTGCTCATCGCGATTTTTCTTCCTCGGCAACATCCCTGTTTTTAACCAAGCATCCATTTCAAGTGCGTGAACGTATTCAGTAACACACACACACACTCACAAACACAGGAGCTGCCGTTCGTGGTGCCGGTCTACAGTTCCGTAATGGCTCCCGAAACATCACATTTAGGTTTATAGTTCATAGTATATGTTACTAGGCGTTAGGTCGTTCTTCTCTGATAAGTTCTTTTCTTTTTTTCAAATTCTAGTTACCTGTCCACACCTTGCTGATGTTACCGTCCACATTATTTAGGGAAGATGAGAATCTTTTTTAGTCATATTAGCGTTTTGTATTATTTATTTAGTCTGGGTTTTCATCTTATTAGTCATTGACACAGACTCATTGATTGTGTGCCGTAATGTCTTAAAGGCTCTTGCAGCTCGTGACTGTAGCCTCACAGGTGCAGTTAGGAGTGGCCCCGGGGTCAGCCACACCTGTAGTAGTATTAGTCACTGTCTCGAGGCAAGAAACAAATTATCTCGAAGCTTTCATCATTTTCAAAGGCGCCGTGAAAAAAGAAAAACAATTGAGTTAATCTTTAGGTGAAATAAGCTTGTGTGTTTAATCTCGTAACCTGAATCTCTCTCTCTCTCGCCACTGTTATTCTCCCTGACGGTTTACAGTAAGTAATTAATGCACATACGATATTGTTATAGGAGTGCAAGTTTGTGATCGAGGCCATGAACAACGCGGTTTATCTTCTGTCATCACCAGACAAGTTTTTATTGTTGTTGTGTCGTGTTGTCAAGCATAATCGCCGTCGAGGGCGTGGGGTACGATGTCCTCAGGCCTTTCAATTGTGTTCACCTCAGGATAAAAATCTCAATTTCTCTCCCCCGTCTTCACTAGCCGGCTGATCGTTAGTCGTGGGGCACACTAATGATGTTTCTTGTGGATGATGTTTACTTCAGGCGGTGATTGGATCTGTTGTTGACGAGATTTCTAACGTCACCGGGTGTACTTGTGTGTCTTTCAGGTCGTAATAAAATTGATCTTAGGATTATTCAGGTTGTTTTGTTTGTGTTATGTGGTTGGTCAACTGTAGGCGTAGTTGGACTCAATCTATGGGTGACGCATGGTAGAAGTGTGCTGTTTGTGGTGCACACTTCTGTATACTAGTGAGCGTATCACCAGCTTGTGTCGTCCAAGATATGCTTTGAAGACGTTAATCATGCCTTGTATTCCTTAGTTGGAGATCATTAATAAAACTGCATATATATCATAATGTACGACTGTGTTTGTCGGGAACATTTCTGTCATATTTTGGTTAAGCCGTTTACATCTCGGAGTTATTATACCTCTACCTTGTACATAATGCTGTACGTCTGCTGATGCCTGTAAATAAATATTGAGTCACAGCCTGCACTACGACCAGGGACTAGCAAGCAGGATCACTCTCTGGTGCTGCATACAAATCCTTAGCTATTTGTCTTGGCTCACTGAATGTTCTGTTACCTTAAACATGTTTGTGTGACAGATTGAGGTGTGGGTGGGGAGGGGTATGTTGGGTTGTGTGTAGGGAGGGGCAGGGTAGGTTGTGCGGGGAGGTGCAGGTTATAGGTTGTGTTTGGGAAGGGCAGGGTAGGTTGTGTGTATTTGGCGAGGCGTGGGGGGGGGGGACAAGGTAAGTTATGTGTGGAGGGACAAAGTGTATTAGGTTAGTTTATGTATTCACCTGGACGTTGTAAACTAGTCTCGCCTTCACTGTGTTGTCGCGGCCCTCAGATACCACACCTCTATAGTTTGTGGCTTGTAAAGGATACAGGTCCACATAAACACGTATTGTTATGCCATAAACACCAGGAAGAGTAGAGGTAATATGCACTATTTTGAAGTACGTTATTTACAGTTTCTTCAGTGTTTTTGTAATATTGCCATCAGTCAACAGAGTTATGACTGTCCTTGGGGCCGGTTGTCAGCACCGATGTGTTGACACCCTGATTCCCCTCCCCTCCCGTTAATAGATGGAGGGTTGGCGTGTGTGACGCTTCCTTCACTACTGTGAGGTGGGACTGGAGGGTTGCGTCAGCCTCCCCCTTCTTCCCCTCCCTTGCTGACCTTCACTTCTCTCCCCGTTTACCTTCCCTCCTTTCCAGTCCTCTCACCTATTTCCCATCAGTTTCCTCCCTCTCTCCCGCTCTCCACGTGCTCCTCACCTTTACACAGGACGGACAATACCCAGCCGTTAATGCCCCCCACTCCCCACCCCCCCAGTCTCCCCTCCAGCTGGCGTCTGGACACGTTCCTGAGCCATCGTGGTGGAGGCCGCCACCAGCACGCGCTCCTCTCGCCTCACAGTTACCGGGAAGGTCTCGTCGTCTCCGCCAAACATATTCATTAAAAAAGTCGATTACGTGATATATCGATAAACAGTTACTTACTTTTACACCATGGTGGTAATCACGGACTCAAGTTGCGAGGAAGTCTTAGCTTGTTTATTATTTAAACTAGATATCCATAATTGTATGTACAGGGCTTCATAAAGTCTGGGTTTGAAGTCTGACGCATGTTTTTGAACTGAGATTACTGGTGGTAAATCCTCTATAGTTGAGCAAGACACGTGGACAGGTCTGGTGCAGCCGGGCTGGTCACTGAAGCTGTCGACCAAACAGTCCATCACCGCTTGTCGCCGCCTGAACTGTGTGGGAACATCTGCTGCTGTTGCATCATCCCAGACACGGTGACTACTGGACCACACGCTAAGGATGACATTTTTATTTTAATCGTCAATGATTGTAAGCACTTAATGTTTTACAGTTAAGTAATGTTGTCACTGTATAGTATTATGAAAATGAGTCCCACAGGCATGACTACCCAGTATGGAGAGACTCCGATACTCAAGGAGGGAGCGTGGACGGCACTGTACTCAACTGCTTTCACTTTCTCACCATTAATATTAGGTATTGAGTGACAACTTTGGGGGACTGGAAGTGCGCTGGGATGGAACCTTATGTCCTAAGGGTCTTAGGACAGGAGGCGAGTGCTTTATCCCCTCGACCATCTCACTGCGTGTAACAATATTAGCCGTCTTCAAATAGAACACATGGTGTTGGGTATGTTAACCCAGGGTCCCGAACTACCCAGAATTGTAGGTCATCGGAAACCTTGTTGTAGGTGTTCGTTATACATGCACTGACATTTATTAAGCAATAATTTGTAATGCAATCTTAGGGTTTAAAAAGTAATAACGCCCATAAGGCTTTTGAGAACCTTGATGGTGGTTTATGGTGGGACCGCTGCCTTCACCCCAAACCCACACCGCGTATTATTGTCCTGGGCGCGGCCGGCGGTTTATAGAACACAAGGGTGCTGCATTTTTCCTGGTTATAACACTGACCTGAAACACGTGCTGCTGTTTAATGGAAGCCCGTGTTGCACTTTGTGAAAATACTTTATACTTTATCCCGGAGGACGAGCTGCTCTAAACTGGAAACTCGTGTTTTATCTTGTGGGAAAACCTACAACTGTTAATGGAAGCAGAAGTGCGTGCTGCTGGCACTAGAAGCACGAGCGACTGTTAACCGGAAGCACATCCTGCTGTAACTGGAAGCACTTTCATCCGTCATCGGAAGAACTTGCCAGGTTATTGAAGGGTCGTCATGAGGGTTAACAACGTAACTGTAAAGAGCTAGTTACTGTAAATGATTAATGGTGACGGTAGGTTTAGGCGAGGGCCGTGGCCCGTGGACATGGCTGGTCGATAGATTCCCTGAGAAAAATCATTGTGTGAGTAATAAGGATCGCTCGCTGTACCTAGGGCGGTGTTGACAGATGGTGTGCTCGGTCATCAAGAAGCGAGTCTTCCCACCTCTTGTCTTGTATTTATATAAGTTAATCAGAATTTACATCGATAGACGACTCTTAATTGTCCTCATGACAAGTAGAATCATGTGAGGGCAGGGGTGGCAGAGATGGCGGGTTGGTAGGCCTATTAGTGGAGGAAAATCCACATTCCTGTAGGCCTACTGTGGCTAATAATTAGGGGAAAGGAATGCGGGCCCTGACGCTGAGCTGACGACACCACGGGTGAATAAGTTGGACGGACCACTGCACCTCACCTGTGTGTGTGTGTGTGTGTGTTACTTGAAACCGGGTGACAGTAAAGTAGTAGTAGTAGTTCTTGGTGTGCTCGTATGTTGTAATGTTGTGGGTGTATAGGTATGTGTGTGTGTTGTGGGTGAATCTTGCTAGCTGTAAGAGAAAAAAACATTCCTCCCACTTCTGGCTTCATATTCTCCTCTTACCAATCCTCTCCGTCCAGAATGATAACAAAGCCTCCGTTCATTTATGTTCCCTGACGACTGTGTGAGGAAGACAGAGTTTGAGAAGGTGAGCGTTTGTATCTCGGTGTGAATTACTTATTATTTGCTGGGGTTGTCACTGTTATGAAGAAAGCCAGAAATTTACACGTCCTGATTACGGTGAGTGGTGGAATCTCTACTTAGCACCACCTCTTTATCTCTCTCTCTCTCTCTCTCTCTCTGGAGGAAATGGCAACACCTGGAAATCGAGGATTATTTAGATCCCATTGCCTACCCGTCCCACCCCCCTGTCCAACTCCCTTCCCTCCCTGTCCCCCCCAACCCTTCCCCTGTCCCCCCAACTCCTTCCTCCTGTCCCCCCCAACTCCCACCCACCTCCTGTCCCCCCCAACTCCCTTCCCTCCCTGTCCCCCCCCCAACTCCTTCCTCCCTGTCCCCCCCCCCTAACTCCCCACCCTCCCCTGTCCCCCCCAACTCCCCTTCCCTGTCCCCCCCAACTCCCTTCCCTCCTGTCCCCCCCATGTCCCCCCCACTCCCCACCTCCCTGTCCCCCCAACTCCCCACCCTCCCTGTCCCCCCCCAACTCCCTTCCTCCCTGTCCCCCCCAACTCCCTTCCTCCCTGTCCCCCCCCCCAACTCCCCACCCTCCCTGTCCCCCCCCAACTCCCTCCCTGTCCCCCCCCTCCCTCCTCCCTGTCCCCCCAACTCCCCCCCTCCCCTCTCCCCCCCCCACCCTCCCTGTCCCCCCCCCTCCTTCCCTCCCTGTCCCCCCTCCCTTCCCCCCCTGCTGGAATTTATATTAAATTCTTTATGAGACTGATTTATTAGGCACCCCTTACCCTGTGAGGCAGAGAGTGCAGTGGTGGAGAGTACCTGAGGATTGGCCTAACACCCTGACTCCTTCCCACACCCTTTCCCCCTCTTCACACACCCTTTTCCCCCTTTCCTCCCTCCCCGTTGGATCCTTGGTGTTATCTGTCCTGTCTACACTACGTTTCTGTCTGTCGTGTACGGTCCTGTCTCCCTGGCCGGGTTCAGTTAATCCTCTTAACACCGTCTGTGCTTCTGTCCATCGCTAACCTAACCGTCCTATATCTACCCCCCGTCTACTCTTATAATTTATCCCGTGCTCAACCATCCACTCCGTGTTTAGCCTCACCTACAGTCTACTGACCTTCATTGAGCATCTACACGCCGGCTACTCATCTATCGTAATTGACTACTGTAACTAGTGTGATATAATCTACCCACCAACTACTACTTAATTTATCTGCCCATCATCTACTATAATCTATCCATCTACTCCTATAATCTACCCAGGGCGTACTTGTGTAGGTGTGCCGTGAATACATACCTGTCGCTAACTCAGGTATTCAGTATTGTGGTTCTATTAATAGTCTTCCTCGTGTCATGACTCATTGACCCATGACCTCGGAGTGCTATTGTTGTTATATGGGGCGCCAGTGTGTGTGATGACCCTGGCCAGACACAGGTGTCGTCGCACACTTAGTTGTTACAGGTGTGGCGTCTATACCTGTTAAGAACATGAGAATGGAGGAAACTGCAGCTGGCCTATTGACCCATACTGGGCAGTCCCGTTTACACCCAACCCCTATTGCTCATATAAGCATCCAACCTATGTTCGAAGCTATTCAGCGTATTCGAGTTAATGATGATTGTGTGTCTCGCTTTGGTGGCTGTTGAGAGAGAGAGAGAGAGAGATTATATCATTGGTGACTCACTCTTCATAATGACAAGAGAAGCACCGCTGTGACCCAATACACGTCACGCAGGCACTTGTTGCCATGCGTGTCCCAGTAGGTTAATGGCTCGTGAATAATGAGGTATATACACGTGTTATTGTTTATTGGTGAACTATATATATGTTTTATGACAGTGGGTCTACTTAGGTCAGGACTAGGGATGTGAATATGATAGGAAGGTTAGGTTTCGTTTGGGTTAGGTTAGGTTAGGGGTTGTTGGTAATGTGTGTGTGCGCTGTAGATATGATGCTATCAGAGGAGAGTTCACTAGGATTGCAACGCCCTTTACCATGTGTGTGTGTGTGTGTGTACAGTCACTTACACTATAAAAGGTAAGTAGGCGGGAGGAAGATTGATCCGTATGATTATAATATTTCCCCCCCTCTTTGTTTTACCAAGTTGAGAAGTATTATAATAAAGAATGAGTTATGGTTACCGGGGGAAGATTAATGCGAGAACAAATGGTATTGGTGAGGAAGATCGCTAATGAATGTTCCCTTTGTGTGTAAGATGTGAACATTATTTAGGGGCAAGATTGGTTTTACTCTATTAATGTAATCAGAAAGGTGTGCTAGGATGGGCTGAGGTGTGCTGGGATGGGCTGAGGTGTGCTAGGATGGGCTGAGGTGTGCTAGGATGGGCTGAGGTGTGCTGGGATGGGCTGAGGTGTGCTGTGGTCCTGAGGTATGTTGATGGGCTGAGGTGTGCTGGGATGGTGTAAGGTAAGGTGTGCTGTGGGTGTGCTAGGATGGGCTGAGGTGTGCTAGGATGGGCTGAGGTGTGCTGGTGGTGTAATAGGTGGGTTCACTGAAGTGTCCTAGGGTAGGTGGGGATGGGCTGAGGTGTGCTGGTGGTGTAATAGGGTGGGTTCACTTAAGTGTCCTAAGGGGTGTAGGTGTGCTGGGATGGGCTAAGGGTGTAGACGTGTTGGGGTGTAATGGGATGGGCTCAGGTGTGGGTGGAGAGGTCTGATGCCACACCGATAAGAGGCGTCAATAGTCTTATGGTGAGTGTGTATGGCTGTATGGCTATCACTAGGTAGAGATAGTGGGGGGAGGCGAGACCAAAACAGAAGCCATAGGTGAGGGTCGTCCATAAAAGGTACTAGTAACTTTTATTGTACCAGTGTACGTGTACTAGGGCAATGACTAGGGTATAGACTAGGGTTAAAAGGGAAGGGAAGGGAACGAGTGTTTTCCCAGTGTTTGTGAAAGGCTTTGAAGGGTGTGTGTGTGTGTGTGTGTGTGTGTGTGTGTGTGGCTTTAGGTCTTGGGACAGTGATGAAATGTGAGGCTGTGTGTAAATGAGGAGTTTGATTTGACTACTCTCTCTCTCTCTCTTTCTCTTTCTCTTTTTTCCAACGTCAATTACTCTTCCCCTTTCCATCTTTCCTCCTTTCCCCCCTCTTTCCCCCTTCCCCCCTTCTCTACCTACCTTAACACCACTCTCAAATTAACCTAACCACATCTTTCTTCAATCATTTATTTATCAGTTGTTATTCTGTGTCTTAAGGAATAGTAGTAGTAGGGGAGGAGGAAGAGGAGGAGGCAGTAATGGTATGTCGGTATAATTGGGTCAACTCTCCCCTCCTCTCTTTATCGTGTGTGTTGTACGTGTGTGTGTGTGTGTTATCGTGTTTGTTTGTTTGTGTTTGTGATGCCCTACTAATGTGTCTTTGCGCCGTAAACCCTACAGGGAGAAGGGGCCGTGGGTCGGGTTCTTCTAAACAAAAAACAAAAAAAGGTGCACGATTCATGTGTTCGGAGTATTTGAATTTATTAGTGGTGTTCATCCTCTTGCATACTCTTAGTAGTGTGTGTGTGTGCGCGCGCTGTGAAGGTAATTCCGCTTACCAGGTGTTGCAGAGAGACGCTGGTTGTTGTTGTTCTCTCACGTTGGTTGTTGTTGTTCTTCACGTTGGTTGTTGTTCTCCACGCTGGTGGTTGTTGTTCTCTCACGTTGGTTGTTGTTGTTCTTCACGTTGGTTGTTGTTGTTCTTCACGCTCGTTGTTGTTGTTCTTCACGTTGGTTGTTGTTCTCCACGCTCGTTGTTGTTCTTCTCCACGCTGGTGGTTGTTGTTCTTCACGCTGGTTGTTGTTGTTCTTCACGTTGGTTGTTGTTGTTCTCCACGCTGGTGTTGCCCTGACAATGAGCGAGGTTTAGCGGGCTGGTGGGCCTCGCCGCCAGGTCGTCTTCAGGGTGGTCCTCAGATAATGTGTGGGACGTGTGTAATTATCATCTGCCGGGGCCGCCGTGCCGAATCAGCGCATCTGTTGTCGTAATGGCGGGGTGAAGGGACGGGCAGGGTAGGGGGGCGGAGGTGTAGGCAACTTATAGCATGACAGGGGGCAGAGTAGGGCATGGCAGGGAGTGGAGGTACGGTCAGTGTTAAGGCATGACAGGGGTTGGAGACTGCAGGCCAGGCAGGGCAGGGTAGAGCATTACAGGGGTTGGAGGGCTGGCTTAAGGTCACTGCTGGGCTGGGCTGGTCGGTGCACTCACTTAACTGTTAATAGTGGGTCTTCATTTACGAATTAATACAACAACAAAAAAGCGCTTGTTGAGACAGCCAGCAGAGGTATTACTATAACACCATCAAGGTATAATTACGTCACACTTTTGTCTTCATCTCTCGTAAAGTAGAGGGAAGAGTTTGTTATATTCACTGTTTACTTTTTAGCTAATGTTTACTTTTGATTCGGTCACAGTTTCGTCTTGCACCTTTAACGCATCTTGACCCATAACTGTGTGTGTGTGTGTGTGGGTCATCTGTTCCGTAGTCCGTCTGATTGTATGTCTCGGGGTAATAACTTGAGAATAATGTTTGGTGTCGGGCAGTGTAGGTATGTTACGAGGGCATTACCTTGGCATACTGGTGAGTTAGGGAGGTTGACCTTGGCATACTGGTGAGTTAGGGAGGTTGACCTTGACACACACACACACACACACACACACACACACACACACTGACGCGTTCTCCCCACGCACCGCCGCGTTCTCCCCGCGCACCGCCGCGTTCTCCCCGCGCACCGCGACACGTTCTCCCCACACGTTCTCCCCACACATCCACACGTTCTCTCCACACACCGATAAGTTTCCCCCACACACCCCTCCCCCTCCACACACCCCCTACCCTACACACACCCCCTACCCCTACCCTTCACATTTCCCTCGTACACACCACACCACACACGTCACACACCACCTCCCCCACCCTCCCCACTCCCCTCCCCACACTTCTCCTCCCCCACACCCCCTCCCCCCACCTCCCCCCCCCCCACTCCCCCCCCCCACTCCCCCCTCCCCCCCCACCTCTCCCCCATACACTTCCCTCCCCCCATCACTCCCCTCCCCCATACCTCCTCCCCCCATACACTCCCCTCCCCCATACACTCCCTCTCCCCCCCACACTCCCCTGGGCCGCCGCTCCACAATACTCACATAAGAACATAGCCATTGTTTACACCACACATCACGACAACTCTCCCTCTTTTACTTTATGCTGGGGAGAAAGTACACCTGGCTGGAGAAGAAATTGGCGTCTGTCTCTCTCTCTCTCTGGGACTGTCTGTCTGTCTGTCTGTCTCTTCTGTCGGGTGAGAGGCGGATCGTGAACACACAAGAGGCCATTATAAATATCAACAATAGAGAGAGCTTGGGGCGGTGGTGAAGAGACATTTTACTGATGGGTTGGTTTAGGTTGAGTTAGGTTGGCTTGGGTTGGGTTCAGAACTGTATGTATATTGAAGTTAACTGTGTGTCTGTCAAAGTTAACTATGTGTATTGAAGCTAACTATTTAAGTCTAAGCCGTTCAGACCGGTATAGAGAGTGGTGATAGCTGGTGAAACAGTCCTTAGGAAAGCGCAAGTCAGTCCCTAGTGAGAATGTTTTTAACTATCGTCTGTTATGGGCTGTTGACTCAGAGGAGCGTGAGCTGTGAGTGGTCGGGGTGGGGGAGGGTTGGTTGTAGTGTTGGTAGAACCTTGTTGTGGTGGTGGTAGTCTTGTTGTGGTTGTGCTGGTAGATCTTTGTTGTGGTAGTGTTGGTAATGTCTTGTGGTGGTAGAGTCTTGTTGTGGTGGTAGAGCCTTGTGGTAGTGGTAGAGCCTTGTTGTGGTAGTGTTGGTAATGCCGTGTTGTGGTGGTGTTGGTAGTGATCCTAGTCCTATACGCTCTGTTGCTTTCGACCAAAACCTCTCTTGATAGGAACGTGCTGCTGACGGCGGGGAGTAGTAGTAGTAGTAGTAGTCACTGAATACTGCTAAGGTCTGCGGCTCGACTAACTCAACACAGCTTGGGTACCTACTTTTGTATTAGGTTATTTACTTTTAAGGTAATAAAATGGCGGCGAAGGTGTAGCCATTGGGGGAGGCTGGAGGCCACGCTTAAAACAAAAGTAGTAGTAGTAGTAGTGTGGTCAGGTTAATTATATTGCACTCCTCACCTGGTCATACCTCAACACTTAATAAATTACTTATATGTATTTACTTATTAAATTATGGTCATATTATAAACATATGCGGGTAGAAGTAGTGTGTGTGCCTCGACTCGTGGGCACTACAGTAGGTACCATCAAAACCGTTTTATCGGAAATTATCATGTAAATAGATAAGTAATTACCATTGCACTAAACATAATTGCCAACTAGACATAATCCTGACAGCTCTGTCGTCTTGTTCAACCTTATTACTGCACAGCCCAGGTTGTACTGGTACCCCATTATACTTATGTTTTTCAATTCCACTGTAATTTATGTATATAGAAATAATAATAATAATAAATGAATAAAATAAATAAATATCGAAGTGATAACCGAGGTAACATTCTGAGATGTTCTTATTACCACCAGGCTATTGTACTACTACAGATGATACTAAATGTTACATAATACTTCCTTGAGATAAATGTACAGTATATGTCAGGTGCCTACAAGAGAGCTCAGGTTCTCAACTGGCCCAGTCATGTTAATATTATGAGCTTTAGTCGACTCTCTATCTGTGTTCTTCTGGCTAAATATACTGTTTCAATTCAATAGGTGGTGGTCCCACCCACACGCCCTCCTCCCCACATGCACACACCCCCTCTTCCCCACATGCACACACCCCCTCTTCCCCACACCCCCTCTTCCCCACACCCCCTCTTCCCCACACCCCCTCTTCCCCACACCCCTCTTCCCCACACCCCCTCTTCCCCACCCCTTCCCCCCACCCCTCTTCCCCACACACCCCTCCTCCCACACCCTCCCTCCCCACACACCCTCCTCCCCACACACCCTCCTCCCCACACACCCTCCTCCCCACACACCCTCCTCCCCACACACTACATCTCCTCCACCGCCCACAGGGGTCATTCTTATTAGTGTTTTACAAGCTGTGTTATGAGCTTGGTGGCGAGGCTTTCTAGCGTCAGGGAGCCGGAGAAAGCCGAGGTGGTGAGGCGCATCACGAAGCTGTGTGCTCACACCACCTCCTCGGTCCAACCCTCCTCATGTTTTCTTGTTATTTTTTCTTCAGGTACGTGGAGCACCTGCTGGTGGTGTTGGTCCTTGTCTTGTGTGAACAGCTTAATGTTGTAAGCGAGGGCGAGTTAACGGAGATTACTGTGAGTAGTCCTGGAAATGTTGCTCTATAGCTCCTCTGTCTCGGCCCGTTGTAAATGTTCCTGAACGAGCAGGAAATTGGCTGCATGTGAAGTTAATAGATAAATTACATCAAGTGGGTAGCGCGGGTGAGCGTACCCAGACCTGGAGGTGAGCGTTAAGTGGTTTGTAGTGTTATCCAGTATGTTAATGGTGGAGGTGTGAGGTGAGGGTCGCCACCGGGTGCTGACCTTGCCCTCCAGGGTGCACAGTGGAGAGGAAGGGCGAGGTGAACCTTGGTGCGTTCACTTGGAGGCTGGAGGGAGGTGGAGGGGCACCTAGTATATTGGAAGGGCCTATGTGTGGTGTGTTCGTGTACAGGTGGCCGGGTCACCTGACGCTCCTGCAGGTGGCGACTCACTGAAACTTGAGAAGGTGGTGTTGGGGCGACTTAGCCTGATGTGTAAGACGTGAGCTGACGGGATGTATATTGGCGGGGGAGGAGAGAGGGAGGGAGGGAAGGGGTGGTAAAGATTTGGGAACATGAGAAGACCGAGGACAGGCTGACCACAGGTTTGGGTCACTGTTTACATCTTGGTCGGGTCTCGGGGGAGGAGAGAGGGAGGGAGGGAAGGGGTGGTAAAGATTTGGGAACATGAGAAGACCGAGGACAGGCTGACCACAGGTTTGGGTCACTGTTTACATCTTGGTCGGGTCTCACAATGTGTCGGTGGGGAGGGGCGGCGGAGGTCTTGTGTTCCTACATCAAATATTGATTTGTGAGTGGCTGAGCCTGTGAGTATATACTGAACGTGTACCAAAACAGTTTTCTAATGTAAAGAAAAAACTTGTAGGCAGTAAAATAAGATCGTTGGACATGGTTATCTGTCAATTATCAAGGAGTTTATTTTAAATGTCGGCCAAAAGCTATAACAAACTTGTAGCTCTGTGTGTGCAATAAAATACTCACGCCATTTTTCTCTCTTCATTTTGCTATTTATTATTTACATTGATTTCTTAACACCAAAGTAATTTATGTCGCAACTTTGACGACCCCTCACCACGCTCTACCACCACCACCTCCAACTACTACCACCACTTACAAGTAGTACAAGCCCCCACCAACACACCTCCACCTACAAGTAGTACCATCAGACCCAGTAGTCCTCACCCTGACCCCCTTTCATCGATAGATCATCATCACAGGTGTCCGGTACAGGTGTGAGGGACGACTGGGGGCTGTTACAGATGAATCAGCGCCTGGAAACATCTGCAGGTGTTGTCTCTCTCTCTCTCTCTCTCTCTCTCTCAGGATGGATGAGTCGTAACTTTGCACTTGTAAGTTAATAGCATCAGATACTTGATTTACTACTTCCAGACGTGACAAGAGAGAGTTCATCTATTTTCTCAAGTGTTTTTTTATGACAGTCACTCGCTTGGGAACTCCCCGACAGGTGTGTAGTTTTGCTCAAATTTATAACAGTGGGGCGGTACGTGTGTGGTCGAGTGATAGTGGTGGTGTTCGCTGCGCCGTGACAGAGGTGGATCAAGTACACTGCTGCCTGGTGTTGGTCACGGTGTACCAGTGAGTCTGTCTCGGTGTTCGTGTTTGGATGTGACTTGACCTTCCTGTGGGGATTTATTCTTACTGATTTACGAATATTGTCCTGTAGTTATTATGGTTTGGTTAATAATATACAATAAAGGTAGCGCTGGCAGGTGACCTAATAGATGATGACAGGTGGAGGACAAGGACGGGTGTTGTGGGTAACACCTGTTGATAACCACCCTATTGTCACACCTGTAGCACCAGCAGGTGTCTTTGAATTCGCCCTATTGTTACCTTCTGGCCACAGTTGTGTTGGTGATGGCCGTGGTGTGGCCCTCGTCGTTCATGTAACCGTAGGTGTTGGGCGGTGACACCTCCCTGGAGTGTGTGGCCACCTTGAACTCGTGTAGCGCGCCAAGATAGAGGACCACCCGGTGTACAGGCAGTATTAAACAGTTTAAATAACACCTCCTCGTGCTTAGTTTATAATGAAAAAACATTCAAGACTTCATTGTATAACTTGACTGCTTACTGTTCGTGAGTTCAGTTGTGTTCCAGAAGGTAGTGGTGGGTTATATCTCTTGTCATATCTAAGTTAAGACATCACCTTTACGATACTTACCCAGCTGGATATGACTGTACGTATATGAATCAGAATTCGGCTGTGTAGTAACTGTAGTAACTGTAGTAACATAAACATCAACTCTGGATCTAAGATTACTGTACCGGGCGCCTGTATTTTAGGGGCTAAACCTCTACCCGAATTATATATTTCTGTACTAGTTCTACTGAACGTGTAGCCCACCCACCACCGCCTGGCTGACGACACATTCCAATGACGTAATAAATCCGTCACACTAATACACCCGTGACGTAACATTATTGACAGGTTAATAGGGAGATTGTCACTGGCCACCCTCATAATCCTCTGGGTTGGGTTACACATCTATACACATTTACCGTAAACAGAGTTGATGGTAGTTGATGTGACGCCAGTGTGGGGTGGTTAAAGGCCGGGGGGGGGGTGGTTAGTTGGCCCTTATATATAGGTTTTTATGATGACAAAATCGCCTTGGAGAATGTGTTCTTTTAACGGGGCATCATCACCACTACCCTCTTGTTCTTTTCGTTCCTTTTCTACGTATTTCCTCTTTATTTTCCCCCGTCCCCGACTTATTCCCTTCCTCCCCTCCTCTTCCCTCCCCTCCTCTTCTCTGTTCATTCCTAGCTCTTCTACCCAACACTCCCCGACCTCATCCCTCCTTCTGTTTTCTACTCATCCTCCTCTCCCCCTGCTGTGGCCACCCCTCCCTTCTTCTTGTGGCCATCCCTCCCTTCCTCTTGTGGCCATCCTCCTTCCTCCCCTTCTACCCATCCCTTTCCTCTTCCCTCTCCACCCTCCTTCCTCTGTGGCCACCCCTCCTTCCTCCTCTTGTGGCCACCATCTCTCTCCTCCTCTTGTGGCCACCCATCCCTTCCTCCTCTTGTGGCCACCATCCTTCCTCTTGTGGCACACCCTCCCTTCCTCCTCTTGTGGCCACCCCTCCCTTCCTCCTCCTGTGGCCGCCTATTCCTCCCCCTTTTGTGGCCAACCCATCCCTCCTTCCCCTCAAGCAAAAAGTAGTGTGGGGAGGAGTGAGTGACCACCAATTTGGTTCTCACAATTACTTCTTCAGTTTCCTCTTCCCATGACGCCTTGTTCTTCTTGGTCAGCTTACGTGACGGCCTGTGTCCTGCCGCTTGACCCGGGACCTGGTGGTGGTGTAGGACCTGGTGGTAGTGGAGGACCTAGTGGTAGTGGAGGACCTGGTGGTGGTGTAGGACCTGGTGGTGGTGTAGGACCTGGTGTGTGTGTGTGGAGGGGGGGGGGAAGCAGTACTTGTATGGTAGGGTGTGTTGGCGGGCAGCAGGGGTTAGGTCATGTAGGGTGAGACCTCCTCCCTCGTGCCCCTCCCCGCCTCCATGTCTATAAGGGCAAGACGTGATGGGCTTGGCGTCTAGGGCGAGACCGTCACCTGGACATGACCTGGGCGTGACCTGGGCATAAACTGGGCGTGACCTGATGAAGTATGGGGCGAGAGGGGTTGGCACGGTATACAAGATTACTACACGTCTACAATTAAGGTCTTAAAACGTGGATTCTAGTGAGTTATTACTGTACATTTATCAGAAACATCAAAGATATTTTATTTCCCTTTACGCTTTAAAGAAGTGTTCAATGGTGTGGTCACTCGGGGCGTTGCGTAATGTAAAATATACACACACGTACACAACAAACTAGGCTGTGAGTGGCTGCCTCAAGTGTGTGTATATGTATGTATGCCTGTATGTATGTATGTATGTATGTATGTGTGTCATCAGCCCATATAGCACGCGGACTTCCATATACAAACAATACCTCACTAGTTGGGAATCGGACCTTGGACCTCTGCGGGTGAACAGTTTCGTATGTATTTATGTATGTGAATTTATGTGTGTTTTCGAGGGTGTGATGTGTGACGTCATTACCCCGAGGTACAGTATACCCTGTACCCGTAACTGTAGTCCTGCCTCCCCTCACCTGGACCACAACAACGTCCTGGTGAGGTGACTCTTTACACCCGGGTTGACTCAGTTCTACCACTAGGGAGAGGGCAGGATGGTGTAGGAGGGCAGGATGGAGATGATGGAGGAGGAAGGCAGGATAGTGGTGGTGGTGATGGAGGAGGAGGAGGGCAGAATGGTGATGATAGAGGGGGAAGGCAGGATAGTGAGGGTGGTGATGGAGAAGGAAGGCAGGATAGCGATGGTGGAGGAGGAAGGCAGGATAGTGATGGTGGTGAGTCACGAGCTAGTGCACCAGACTCACCCGTGTTTGTCCAGGTGGCTTGGCAGGTTTTCCGCCCTGGTGTGTGTTCTTCTTGTGGCCCAGACGTCTTAAAGATCACGTTTTTTATGAACAAATTCCCTCGTTTTCAGTTATCTTATATTTCCCCCCCCCCACCCAACCCCCCCCCCGCCATTTTCCAAGAGGACGGGGGTGTTACTCCGGTTCGTATGTCAGTCCGTTCATCTGCCGGTTGAACTAAAAATTGGATCACCTATTCGTCAGTTATCTAATCTAGGTGTGAGGATCATCAGCTTCCTGCAGTAATGACCACAAGTAATGCTGACGGGGCAGAAGACATGATCACCTTCCATGATTGTCTTATTCATATTTATTTAAACCAACCTGAGCATGACTAATACAAGAGTAAACATGGCCATCTCTCCTCACTATTGGGGTTGGGGGGGGGGTGAGTCCTTGGGATACTGCCATGAGGAACTGGTGATTAGGGTGGCTGTGACACTACCCTCCGTCAGTCACCACCTTCAGCAGGACGTTCTTTGGTAGTGGTTGTGTGGGCCCCTTGACGACCCCCTCCTCCCCTCACCTCTTCTCAACTCCCTAACCCCCCCCAACATCCGGCCCTCCTCCTCCTCCCACTTCCCCCACTCTACATCCGTTCAGGTTGGCATCACTTGAAGATTTCCTCCGCTTATTTCATCTGATGATTAAACACGCTAACGCTACTTGGGGGAGAGGTTAGGTTAGGTTAGCGTTAAGGTGGCTAATCTCAAGGTGATATAAGCTAGTAGACTAATCGTTGATGTATTAGTTATGTGTATTTGGAAAACATATCAACCAGCCATAAATATTATTGATGAGTTCACCTGAAGAATCGTCACCCAAGGTTGTCCCACCTGAAGAATCGTCACCACTCCTATGCCATACTGGATAACATGAATGCTAACCCAACTCCCCAGGTAACGTTAGGGTGATTAATCTTCAGGTGAAATAGGTCGTCCCAAGTGTGTGTTCTCCCTGGTGAAAGAGCTGGCTGAGGGAGGGCTGGTTCCTCCCTAACAAGGTGCTCCATGCTGATCAACGTGGTAGAGGGTGACGCTGTGTGGTGGTAGATGGTGGTGACGACGCTCATTGGGTGGTAGGTAATGGTGGTGACGTTGTGTGGTGATACATAGTAGTAGTGATGGTGACTGTGTGGTGGTAGGTAATGGTGGTGATGTTGTGTGGTAGTAGGTAGTGTGGTGATGGTGGTTAGTGACAGTGTGTGGTGGTAGGTGGTGTGGTGACTGGTAATGGTGGTTAGTGACAATGTGTGGTGCTAGGTAGTGTGGTGACTGGTGGTTATTGTTCTAATCAGTTATCTTGACGAGGGAGTGTTTGTGGTGACGGCGGGAGTGAGTCATGAACTAAGTTCCCGTGAGAAGTGTTTGTCCTGGGGGGCGGGGTGAGCAGTGTTCCGTGGCTCCTGCCCTTCCTCCATCATCTATCGTCACGCACCCTGGCGACGCTCCTCTGCCTCCTCCTCCGCCAGCCAGGTCCTGCTTTGCTCAGTGTCACTCAGTCGTCTAGGTAGTAGAAACAGCACTCTTTCTCGTGTGTTGTCAGGACGATGCCTTCCTCGCTCTAGTCTTCATTCTTATGCTGACTGACCACGACAGGTTTATTTATTGTTTAGATCTGTTTATGGTTTGTGGTGTCGAGTTTCCTCCCGGGCTATGTTTAGGTAGTGTACAGAGCAGGCCTAGTGTGTGTGTGTGCGCGCGCTCGTCTTGATGGATGGTGTGGAGTTTATGACTGGAAACTTCTTCACCGGACGTGGCAGAAATTGTGAAGGTTAGTGAAGGTCGCGGGGTGGTGAGGTGGGCGAGGCGCCAGACCCGGGCCACACCGCCGCCGCCAACACACACTGGCAGACTACCTGGTTACTCAATACTCCTCACTCCAGGTGACATTGTAATTTTGTCTGGCTTTGACTCGGGCGTAAACAATAAACAAAAATATCATGTCACTTTTTATATTAGAGTAATTTTTAACTGTTAACGTTTAAGGAAATTACAACTGCTCTTGTGGTGGTTTGACCCGTGTTACATAGGAAGGGTAAACTAATTAGGGGGATGAAGGTAACGTAACGGAGGCAAGAAAGGTCTGGGGTCAAGCGGGGATCACTGAGTGAGTGGAAAGGATACTGCGCTGGTGCCGCTTGTGTGGTGGTTCCTGGCACAGTGACTCGCTCACGACCCACCATTATGGAAGGGAATTTACTCTTACATGTGGGGATGGTGAGAGAGGCAGTGGTAATGTAGACACAGGGAAGGTGACGGTAGGGGTCGTGGTGCTGGAACAACACTCATTGCTGTAGAGATGTAACCTATGACGAGGACTTGGCTGTGGGAATCGTTGTACAGTGCAGTCTTGTATGTACTGTACGGTATTTAAATGTAGTGTTGTGTCTCGCCTCTGTTCTCCCAGGCCGCTGCTGCTTTGTCATAATATAAACAAGTGTGGTCCGTGTAGTGGTACAGCGTTTTGTCGCGTTGTGGAGGTTGGGTGCGTGTGGCGACGCTTTATACAACTTTCATGGGAAGTGTTACCTGTGGTGGCGTAGGTGGACCAGCGCTGCTCTCGTTTTCTACCGAGACAAGTGGTTCATTCACAAGGAACTAGAACACAAGGGAACTGAAGTAGTAACACAACACGGCGGGTGTTGGTGTTGAGGAGCCACCTGTCTCCCCGAGGGATGCCGCCACCACCCGCCAGTCACGGGTGGCACCACCTTGGACAAAATGTGTTGACAGATGTGAAGAAAAGTTAATAAGATCTGGTAGCGCTGACACATTGAGTAAAGAGTGTGTTGAGTGCGGGGACGTGACTACAGGTGGCTTCCCTACACGGACACACTCGCTTCCCTCCAACACCTGTTATTGTTTATATGTTAACTGTGAAGGCTTCTGGTGCGTCAGCTGACGGGGCTGGTGTAGTCTGTAAATGCAAATTATATTCAACTGTAAACAAATACAGTGAAGCCTTGATAACACTGACAGCCTGTTGGTCTGTACTGTATATTTAAACTCTTTCCACTTGTTTTCTCTTACACAGTTATACACACGAAGGAGAGACTCTCTGAGGGTTAATTGTCCAGTTAAAACTTAAACGCCACTGACGTATTTCACAGATGGAGA
Source organism: Homarus americanus (assembly GCF_018991925.1). Classification (NCBI taxonomy): domain Eukaryota; kingdom Metazoa; phylum Arthropoda; class Malacostraca; order Decapoda; family Nephropidae; genus Homarus; species Homarus americanus. The sequence continues at coordinate 724,680 of NW_024754704.1, forward strand.
TAATTTTTTCTTCTGATTATTGTACTAAATGGAAATTAAATTACGTTAGATGAAGTTCGAATAGATTAGTAGTGAATCTGAACATGTACATTATAAATATTATCTCCATGATCTTCCATATATTCTGTACAGTATAATATAAGAAGAACATAAGAATGGAGGAAACTGCAGCGGGCCTATTGGGCTATACTGGGCAGTCCCGTTTACACCCAACCCCTATTGCTCATATAAGCATCCAACCTATGTTTGAAGCTACTCAGCGTATTCGAGTCAGGTGTGTGTGTGTGTGTGGAGAGGAAGGAAATTGCCCACATGACACATTCAGTTTCACGGTGTGCGGGTAAAATTAACATAGACTAGACAAGAAACACGTAATTGTGAGGTGGGTGGTGGAGCGTGGAGCCTTCCTCCTGCTGGAACTAACCACTCCGCTCCGACCTTCACCACCACCTTCTTCTTCTGCTGTATCTGGCGATCATCTCTCCTGCAACTAAGTATCTTCTAATTGCTTCGAGTCATATCACAGTTATTTCCATAGTCTGAATAATATCTTGTAGACTCAGGCTGTGGTTCCTAAACTTCTTCACATGACCCCCCCTTCTCGCCCCCCTCTCCCCCATTTTTAATTAATTTTACACCTTGTTCTCGTGTATATGTTATTCACCTGGCCTGGCGTCCCTCTAGTTAGAGAACCAATGTGTAGACAATTGATTTTTTTTGTCGTCTTGTCATTTCTTGTACTCGCCTAGGCCTTTTCAGTGGCCTCGGCGGCTTGTACAGTAGGTCAAGTTTATTGTGGAGGCGTGAGGCAGAGGGAGATGACTGTGTTCCTTCCTCTCTCCGACACACACACACACAGGGAATTTAATATACTTTAGTCAATTAATTCTACTGGATTTTGCTATTTGTTAGTGTGTGTGTGTGGATAAAGTTCCCCTATGCCTGTAGAAATTAACGTACTACCTGTAATCAGTACCTAAACCTGTTCACTTATTGATGTTAGAGAATATAGCTAAGGAATCCAGTGCTAGGTTGAGTATGGCAGCAGGTCCGGCTTATCCAGGAGTTAAGAGGATAATTATGACTGCGCAGAAATGTGGTGGTGGAGTGGGGGTGATGGAGAGGGGTAGTGGGGCGGGATGGGTGGGGTAGGGGGCGGGCTTGAACCAAATTCTAGGGCGGTTGGTGAGGTTTTCCCGCCGTAAGTGACCGCAGGCACCACCAGATGGCCGGAACTTACCCCCCTCCCCTCCCTCTCTCTCCATCTCTCCCCCCCCCTCCTAAATCCCCTCGGAAGTGACGTCACACACTGGAACGCCGAGGCCAGGTGGGAGGTGTTGGTCGGTTTTCTTCGAGTTGTTGATGTTATGGTGTAAATGTTGTGCCTGTTGTCAAGTTGTGCATACCCGGGTACCAGTGTAATAATGATAATAATAATAATAATAATAATAGGGTTTCCTTCTGTCCGTATCTTTGTGTACATATCAGATGACCACAACAAAGCACACCTTCTCCCCCCCCCTTCCTCCCCTACTCTCCTTCCTCCTTCCTACTCTTCCCCCCTCCGCCATTCTCCTCCCTATAGTAACACTCCTCCCCCGGGAAAGGTTAATTTTTTCACATCAAGACGTTTCCCTCCCCCTGCACCCCTACTTCATAACCCTCACCCTCCACTTCCATCTCAACCTGATGTGTTTGGCGTAGACAGCAACATAAGTAAACAGAGAAACCGGATACCAGATGCACAACGATGTTATAGAGAAATCCGACTGTGAGGAAGATGTAGGAGTAATGATAAGTAGTAATCTTAAACCGAGTCAACAATGTGTCTTTTCTCGAAACAAGGCTAATAAAGTACTTGGGTCATACAAAGGAGTGTTAAATGCAAGACTAGCGAGGTCATCCTAAAACTATATCTTGGATTACGCAGTTCAGTTCTGGTCACCGTAATACAGAATAGATATAGAATCCCTACAAAGCAGTAGGAACCTTGAGTATAAAGACAGGTTAAAGCATCTTAATTTGTACTCCCTCGAGAGACGTAAAGTGTGGGGCGATATGATTGAGGCGTATAAATGGAAGTCAGGGCTAAACAAAGGTATTCAAACTATCCAACCAGGAACGAACTCGTAACAATGGTTTTAAATTAGACAAATTTAGATTTAGGCGCAAAATAGATAAACATTTGTTTGGAAATAGAGTAGTGGACGAATGGAACAAGTTACCGAACATCATCATTAACTCGAATACGCTGGATAGTTTCAAACAGGTTGGATGGGTATATGAGCAATAGGGGTTGGGTGTAAATGGGACTGCCTAGTATGGGCCAATAGGCCCGCTGCAGTTTCCTCCATTCTTGTTCTGGTGGTGCGATGATAACTGGGGTGGTAGTTGTGATAATAATTGTGGCTGAAAAACGTGAGGTGTCTAATCTTCAGGTGATCCTTGACATAACCGTTATGAACTCAATTTTGTTAACACCTCTGTCAATCGGTTGTCTTAGACGTGTTAGCGAGTAGACGGATGCTTTAGTCACGCGCGGCAGCTGGAGGCAACAGGAAGTCCGTCAACACCACAATAATGTGTTAACGCCAGGCACCTTCACGACCCTCCCCCCTCTCCACCTCACCCCGCCCTTTAGTGTTGGTACCAAATATATCGAATCACCTGAGGATTAGCCCCCTCACCTTATTTGACCTTAGCGGTGATCTAACCTAATGCTGACACAACCTGACCTAATCTAACCTGACCTGACCTAATACTGACAGAACTTAACCTAACCAACTCTGTTTAATCTGAAGGTGAATAAGCATTGGGGGGTGTTGGAAATATAATGAAGTGAAACCTCTGTATACCGGATTATTCTTCTCCACATATACCGGATCCTCGATATAACGGACTTTCATCTCTATAGTTCATTAGATGGAGGTTTTACATATAACGGGCCCTGATTATAACGGACTCTCATCTCTATAGTTCATTAGATGGAGGTTTTACTATAATGGGCCCTGGCTATAACGGACTCTCATCTCTATAGTTCATTAGATGGAGGTTTTACTATAACGGGCCCTGGCTATAACGGACTCTCATCTCTATAGTTCATTAGATGGAGGTTTTACATATAACAGGCCCTGATTATAACGGATTTTCCTCGCCATATAGTCCGTTAAATAGAGGTTTCATTGTTTACGTAAGTGTTCAACATCAACAAACCCCTGTGAAAATGTTTGACTGTGGGAGACCAGGTGTGTTGTTCTAGGTCACTGGTGCTGTACAGGTGTAGGTCACAGGTACAACAAGGGGGTGGGGGCTTACAGTGGCTCAGTGGGAGGGGGAGGGAGGGCTCAGTTATTACAGTGGCTCCTGGCTCAGTGGTTACATCATGGTATTTTTATGGTAGTGCTTCTCATGGTGGTGGTGTGAGGGTCGTGGTCTAGTGCACTTTTTGTCACCCGCCAAGAAGAAAAATATTGTGTTCCCAGCTGTATCATTGTGTGTGTGTGTGTGTGGGGGGTGTGTGTGGGTGTGTGTGTGTGTGTGTGTGTGTGTGTGTGTATGGGCTGCTGACAGTGGGACGCCTCACCCGTCGTACGAGAGGAGACAGAGAGGGTGGGTAGATGGGTCTAAGGGTCACGATGATTTGGGAGGGGGGGGGGGTGGCTATGTCTGTTATAATGTTGTTTACTTTGTGTGTTTTAAATGAAATTATTACTCGTGTTTGTCCTGGCAGCTGGAGAGGTGTTCTGTGTCCCAGCTACTGATGTTTGGAGGTGTAAGTCTCTCCCTTCCTTAACTCCGGGTGGGAAGGAGGTGCAGCTCTGAGACTCGCAGTGGTGGTAGTGAAGCCTGTAAGGAGAGCCGTAGGAGCCTCATCAACACACACGTTTAGCAGAGTGACACACAATCAGCCTAATACACACACTCCCATCCTCATGTATCACACGTACACACAACACCAACCACATGTATGTATGCACAGTGTGTTAACCCACCGGGCATGAATATACTTACCCATCAAATGTGTATACGGACGTGAGGTAAAATGCACCCAGTTATGCATTGATGCCCAGTGGAGCAGAGAAGATCCCCCCCCGGCCTCCTCCTCCCTCCACTACACCTGGACGAGGAGGGTTGTGTGTACAGTTAGTGGCGCCTAGACTTGGTGATATTACCTGACATAAGACGGTTCTGTTTTTATAATGTTTCAACATTGTCTTGATGCGCCTTAACCACTGATGTTATTGTCGTCACCACCACCACCACCACCATCACTACTACTACCCTCACTGTTACCACCCTTACCACAACCACCACCGCTACCACTATCACCACAACTACCACCACCTTGCTTGTCCTGTCATCCGAGTCGGAGTCTTAGGCTAAGGTTTCTCGGAAATATGATCCCCTCTCTCTCACCCCTTCCTTCCCCTCTCCTACCCCTTCCCGACCCAGTGAGTGATCGGTGGAGCTTAGCAGTGTGGTGATCCAGTGTAGATAATGGTGGTGGTCAGCGCTTGGTGATCACTCCCTGGTGCTCCTGGTGACACGAGAGACGAGGTGGGTGGTGAGAGATGGTAGTGTGGCGGTGTCGTGTAGGACTACCACCCCTTTATAGTGAATGGTTTCCTTCCTCCACATTAATAGATTATAGTTATGTTTAGTCTGTACGGGATTTTGTAGGTGGTGGATGAAGCGTGTGTGGTGGACGTAGTTGAGGATGGGATAGATTGGACGAGGGCGTGGTTGAGAAGGGAAAGCGTGTGTATTTAGGTGAGGGCGTGGTTGACTGGGGAAAAGCTGGAAAGGGTCGTGGTTGAGGGGGGGGGGTATATTGGACGGGGACGTGTGTGGTTGGGAGGGATGATGGTGCGGGTGGGCGTGGAGGATGAGGCGCCACATTCCCACACGACCGTCACCATTCCGGGTCATGGGTTTTGTGGGCGTGAGGACTGTGGCGGCCCGACACTCCGGCTGTTTTATACATTTCAGACGTGCAGCCGGTGCAGGTCAAGCCAGTACCCTGCCTGTCCAGTACCATGACCTACCACCTCGTCCCCCTACAGTGCCCTGCCACAACGTCCTGCCATGGTGGTACTACCTTAAGTCTCTGGTACTACCCTGGTCTCTGGTACTGCCCTGGTCTCTGGCACTACACTGGTCTCTGGGACTGGCCTGGTCTCTGGGACTGGCCTGGTCTCTGGCACTACCCTGGTCTCTGGCACTACCCTGGTCTCTGGCACTGCCCTGGTCTCTGGCACTACCCTGGTCTCTGGCACTGGCCTGGTGTGGGGGCAGGAAATAGTGAGTGTGGTGATCAAGGAGCCTACTAGAGGATGGCTTCATCACGGCCTTAAACTGGGGATGAGGGCGGGGCACACATGCTGGGGTACTGGGAGGGATGCTGGGTACTGGGAGAGATGCTGGCACTGGGAGATGCTGGGTACTGGGAGGGCTGGGAGGGCTGGGTACTGAGGGATGCTGGGTACTGGGAGGATGCTGGGTACTGGGAGGGATGCTGGGTGCTGGGAGGGATGCTGGGTACTGGGAGGGATGCTGGCTGGGAGGATGCTGGGTACTGGGAGGGATGCTGGGTACTGGGAGGGATGCTGGGTACTGGGAGGGATGCTGGGGACTGGGAGAGATGCTGGGTACTGGGAGGGATGCTGGGGACTGGGAGGGATGCTAGTTGCTGAGGGGTGGTGTTGGGTTGGGCGCTGGACAGGAGGTACTGCTGATGGTTGTGGTAATGGTGCAAGATAACCACAGAGGGAGGGTAAACACTGGTCCGTAGGTGTGTCTCCTCTTCCTCCTCAGTTCCTTCTCTTCCTCCTTTCCTTCTGTTTCTCCTCCTTTCCTTCTGTTCCTCCTCCTTTCTTCCTCCACTTCCTCCTATTCTCCACCCCTTCCTCTCTGTACACCTTTCACATATTTTTGTATCACTTTTTGCGGCCCCCGCCTCCTTCCTTTACCCTTCGCTACTTCTTTCACCCTTCGCTACTTCTTTCACCCTTCGCTACTTCTTTCCTCTTTCTTTCTTTCTCTGTTTTATTTTATTTTTCTATATTTTTTCTCTCCCTCACTTCCTTGTCAATTTCTTCGTCATTCTCGCTCCATTTACTGCCTCCTCCCTTATTCGGTTCCTTCCCTCTCTTAAGCCTCTCCCTCTACCTTCCCTTCCACACCTTTCCATCGCTTCAATTCCTTCCCTTTTCACCACTCTTATCGCCACGGATTCACCCCTACCTTCCATCAACACCCCTCCCCCCCCACTCCCATCTATCCCATCACCTAACCTTCCCATCACCCTTCACTTCATCACTCCCTCCCCTATCAACCACAAGCTCTCCTCTCCCCACCATTCTATCACCCCATCATTCCATCACCCCCACCCCACCTTCACCCCCTCCCCACCTTCACCCCCACCCACCTTCACCCCCACCCCACCTTCACCCCACCCACCTTCACCCTCCCCACTGCTCCATCTCCTCACTATTCATCTCCCCGCCATCATTCCACCCCATCCTCCCACCTTCCCCCACCTTCACCCCCCCCACCTTCCCCTCCCACCGCTCCATCAACCCCAGATCCGCCCCTGTCTGTCTGATCCGATTCTGGCATGGAACAAAGAGCGTCAGGAGGGAGGGGCAGGAGGATTATACCCTAAGTGGAATAGGATCCTTCCATCACTCAGTGCCGATCCTCCCTCCTCTCTCTCTCCCTCTCTATTCTCTTCCCTCACTCTCGTCTCTCTCCATCCCACCATCCATCGTTTCTTACCTTGTCCCTCTCTCTCTTCTCCTTCCCATCACCCATCTCTCTCTCCACACCCACCCCTTCTTCCTTCTCCCTACTACCCATTCCCTCCCCACTACCTATCCCTTCACCCCACTGCCTCTCTCAACTCCCCTCATCCCACTCCCCACTCTTCTCTCCCCATCGCCTCGCCGTCTCCCTCCCTCCATGACTCTACAACCTGAGTTAAGTGCCAAATGTTGTAATCGTTGTGATGGCTGACTGCATAGCGAGAGACCTGATCCGACCAAACCCAACCCATCCCGACCCGATCAAACCTAACTCATCCCGACCCGATCAAACCCAACTAGACCCGATCAAATCCAACCAGACCCGATCACACCCTACCCATCCGGACCCAACTCGGTGTAGCTCAGTCCAAATCAACCCAATTAAACCCAACCAAATCCACGTTAACCCGATCTAACTCAACCCAATCCACACTAATTCAAGCCACCCCAACTCAACCAATCTAATCCAACCCAACCCAACCCACGTCAAGCCAATCTAGTCCAACCAAATCTAACCCAATCCACTCCAACGTAGTCAAACTTGACCCCATCTGACCTCTTTGCTAACTTGACTGCAGGCGATTTACTTTGTGTTGGTCCTTCTCTTGGTTTACGAAAGATCCAAATAAGATGATGTAGATAGAGGTGACGGAGGGATGAAAAAAGGTGGTGGAGGATGCAAAGATAGAAACACGGGTCTAGGAATTGAATTGATTTGAAACATTTAATTTAGCCAGAAGAACACAGATAGAGAGTCGACTAAAGCTCATAATATTAACATGGCTGAGCCAGTTGAGATCCTGAGCTCTCTTGTAGGCACCTGACATATACTGTACATTTATCTCAAGGAAGTATTATGTAACATTTAGTATCATCTGTAGTAGTACAATAGCCTGGTGGTAATAAGAACATCTCAGAATGTTACTACGGTTATCACTTCAATATTTATTAATTTTATTTATTTATTATTATTTTTATACATTAGTTATAATGGAATTGAAAAACATACTGTAAGTATAATGGGGGAGCAGTACAACATTGGTTGTACAGTAATAAGGTTGAACAAGAGGACAGAGCTGTCAGGATTATGTCTAGTTGGCAATTATGTTTATTGCAATGGTAATTACTTTTCTATTTACATGATAATTTCCGATAAAACAGTTTTGATGGTACAATAAAAGCAGGTACTGTAAATATAGTAGGTGTTACAAGAAATATTAATAGTTAGACAATTGATATTTTTTAAGAGGTGATTTAAAGGAAGGGAGCGTAGTCTTTGCTGGGATGTGTGGGGGTAAGTTGTTCCACACCTTCACACCGTGATATTTTATGGAGGTCTGGGGCTGAGAGGAGCGCATGGGGGGTGGTCTTAGTAACTCTGGGTGCCTTAAGTTGTATCTCTGATTATTCCGGAACTGGAAATAATTATTGTCAAGCAAGTGATTGATAGATTTTTAAACAAAGAGGGCACAGCAGTAGGTGTTAATATCTTCGAATTTTAACATTTCCAATTGAGCAAATTTTTTGTTTGTGTGATCTGTTTTTTACAAGTAGGTCATTGTCCGTACAACTCTCTTTTATGCAGCAACCAGAGATTGTGTTTTCGAAGAGCCAGAGGCCCCCATAGTGCGTGACAGTGTATCAGGTGTTGGTAAACAAGATCATGATAGATTTCTTTCATTGGTGTGAGAGTGAGTGAGTGAATGTCCAGCGTGATACATGATACCGCACTGTTTATTGCCTTTACTGTGAATGGCTTGTATGTGGTTTCTCCAGTTAAGTTTCTCATCAACAATAACTCCGAGGAATTTAGTATTTTGTTCGCATTTGAGGACTATATTACCAAGGTACAGGGAAGGATGGTGGCAAGGTAGAGAAGGGGGGAGACAGACAGACAGGTCGAGGAAGGATGATGACAAGGAAGAGAAACACAGGTCTAAGAAGGGTGATGACATGGAAGAGAAGAAGAAAGGGGAGGAGGAGGATTATAATGTAAGGGAGGTAGAGGAGGAGGAGGAGAGAGAAAGGGGTAAAAGGAGTGTTTACCTGGACCGGTAAACAAAGGCGAGGGATTATGTTGGGTGGACAAACTTGGTCTCTGGTCACCACTAAGTGAGACATTACCTGGCTTAAGTGTCGTAAGGAGAACTGCCTGCGGTCACACCTCAGGATACCTGTGGCGGGCACCTGGGGATACCTGTGAGCACCTGGGGATACCCGTGGGCACCTGGGGACATCTGTGGGTACGTCGGGACACTGCTGACATTCACTCACATTGCTGCACACTCAGTCACGTCCACACACTCTTAACCCACAGAGAAGTTGTATCTTGGTACCTGACATGTAAAGTGCATCATTAACACCTCTCTTTGTTTGTGGTCAACGCCCCCCCCATCTAAAAGTGAACCCTACACTCCGCCTTACACGATGCCCTCAGGTATGGGGTACAGAGGTGTGTGTATGTGTGTGTGTGTGTGGAAGGAGCAGCTGCCAGACACATGATGCTGAAGGGGGTGGGTGATGGGGGGATGGGATGAAGGGCAGTGGATGGGAGAGGCAAATGGCAGTTGTGCTCCATTGAAAAATTTTCGATTTGATTAAAAGTTTGAGGAATTATTATGGAACTTCGTTAAGGGTAACAACTGTACCTCAGCGTGTGTGTTGTTTTTATACGTCGACCTTGTGGGAGGACGCTGGGTGGGTGAGGCGGACAGGTGTGGGTATGTAATATTGTATTTAACTGTTTCGTTGTTGTTGTTACCCTACTGCTGTAGTTCTTGTTTTGTCGTTGTGGATATTATTGTTGCTATTATTATTATTGTTGTTGTTGACCATCCTATGATTAGGGTGGCACTTTCTTAAAGTAAACAAGAGAGAGAGCAAGAGTACAGGTGCACCTGGGACAAAATAAGTGTGTTGGTGGAGGAGCTCCGCTGCCTGAGGGAGGGGGAGGGGTTGTGGCTCACTGTAGTGGTGAAGAAAGTTGTTGCACATGTAACTAATTAACTTTCCTAGTAACAAGTGTTCTTTCCCCCCAACAGTTTGTAGCCGTCATGGTGACGTTGCGTCGCGTCAGAGTGAGGCGCCCAGCAGGTGTGTAGAGGAAGCCCTAGAGAGGACGGACGGAAGGAAGGAAGGAAGGAAGCTTTAGGAAGGAAGAGAGGAAGGATGCGGTTGTTCCGGCGCCGCCACTGTGACCCACGTCTGGTGACCACCCCATCCAAGGATGGTGGTGGTGGAGGGAGTCAGAAGGGCGGGCCTGCCACCCCGCCCGCCACGCCCCTGGAGAACAAAACCTCCGCCAGGAAGGTGTTGTCTACACCAGTAGCGGCCATGGGTAAGGTGACCAAGGGAAAGGAGGGCGGCGCACCTCCCCACTACCAGACGGTGACGGCCGTGCCTGCCAGGGTGCTAGACCTGCCGCCATCTACCACCAGTAACACGCCATCTACCACCACCAGTAACACGCCATCTACCACCACCAGTAACACGCCATCTATCACCAGCGACTCCACCACTACCACCCCAAAGATGGCCAAGAAAGGTATTGTAAGAGCTTGTGGTTATTGTGTTGATCAAGTGAGAGTTGGACACTGTCCAGTACTCACCACAGTAGCGAAACAGACATGGTCGACCGTCTATGGCTTTAGCTGTGTCCATCAGTATCGAAGAGAATAAACTAAAGTAAAGCAAAATGCTCTACTGAATTGTCAACAACAGCCCAGTGAGGATATAGAGAGTAGTGAAATAAGCTGGGGAGGTCAGCAGGTAATTAATTTTATTTGTTTAATTGATTATTGCGAAAACATGAACCAGTTTGTAAGCAAGAGCCACCAAACAGGTGGTGTGTGTGTGGTCATAGCCTAATGTATCCAGTGGAGGTAATTTTGCAGGGGTGTAATGTTCTCCTTTCTCCTCGCCACAGCTCACTCTCTCTCTCTCTCTCTCGCCACGCCTCACTCTCCCCCTGACGGAAATTACATAGGCCTAACTCCCCTCTGATAGACTGCCACAAAATATACCACACCCTACCACTAACGACAGTAATAAGTAAAACCTAACTAACATCAGTAATAAACCTAGCCTGACCTGACGTGACCTGACGTGACCTGACCCAACCCAACCCAACCCAACCCAACGGAGTAAAGAATGTGACTCCCTGCGCTGTGACTGTTCATACTGTATTACCTTTGACGACTCTTGTGTGTGTCGGGTCACACTAGAGATTGTTTTTACATGGTTGAACACACGGACATTATCTGGGTTAAGTTATTGTTAAGTATGGTTAGGTTATGTTATCTTTTGGTTAGGTTAAATTTGGTTGTTTTCCCTAAGTTTGGTTAGGTTAGGTTATATTGGGTAACATCAGCATGAGGTTTTATTGGGTTAGGTTAGTTTAAATTAGGCTTGTTTTTAAAGAGATATGAAACAAAGTAACGTGCATGTAATATTTAATAGAATGACAGTGTGTAATAAACTATATCCTTGTGAGACCTCACTTGGATTACGCGGTTCAGTTCTGGTCACCGTATTACAGAATGGTTATAGAATCCCTAGAATTTGCATTCAGGGGAGGATGACAAGACTAATCCCGGGCATTAGGAACCGTGAGTACAGAGACAGGTTAAAGCATCTTAATTTGCACTCCCTCGAGAGATAACATAAGAATGGAGGAAACTGCAGCGGGCCTATTGGCCCATACTGGGCAGTCCCGTTTACACCCAACCCCTATTGCTCATATAAGCATCCAACCTATGTTTGAAGCTATTCAGCGTATTCGAGTTAATGATTATATTTGGTAACTTGTTCCACTCGTTCACTACTCTGTTTCCAAACCAGTGTTTACCTATTTCGCGCCTAAATCTAAATTTGTCTAATTTAAAACCATTGTTACGAGTTCACTCCTGGTTGGATAGTTTGAGTACCTTTGTAATGTAAAGTGAGGGGCGATATGATTGAGGTGTGTAAATGGAAGTCAGGGCTAAACGAGCGAACTAGTGGAAATGGTTTTAAATTAGAAACAAATAGATTTAGGCGTGAAATAGGTAAACATTGGTTTGGAAATAGAGAAGTGGATGAATGGAACAAGTTACCAAATATAATCATTAACTCGAATACGCTGGATAGCTTCAAACATAGGTTGGATACTTATATGAGCAATAGGGGTTGGGTGTAAACGGGACTGCCCAGTATGGGCCAATAGGCCCGCTGCAGTTTCCTCCATTCTTATGTTCTGTAGAGAGAGAGGATGCGTAGTTGTGTTCAGAGGTCAACCTGATGATGATGTCCTTGCGATGAGGTCATTGAGTGAGGTCAGAGATGTACACATAAGAACATGTGTGTCCTTCATTAACCCCCTTCCCTCCCCCTCACCTGGCCTCCCCCTCCCTCACCTGGCCTCCCCCTCCCTCACCTGGCCTCCCCCTCCCTCACCTGGCCTCCCCCTCCCTTACCTGACCAACCCCCTTCCTGTACACCTGTCACCTTCTAGCTCCGGATACACCTGTGCTCACCTGTTGTTGTCTGGGAATTTTCATCGTTATTCAACCTCGGAACCCTTTGTGTGTGTGTGTGTGTGTGTGTGTGTGTGTGTGTGTGTGTGTAAATAATAATAATAATAATAATAATAATAAACGGTTTATTAATAGAGTTGCAGCCGGTGGCTGAAAATATACAGACTACCATTTGATTTATACATAACTCGAATACGTGTGTGTGTGCGCGCGCCAGACTGACTATTATACACCTTTCCCACGCTGCTAATTGTGTGTACATTATGTTAGGGTTATATTCCTCTGATACACCACAAGTAAACCAACAATTAAGGTCAACACGTAGTATACCTGTGTGTTGTGGTAGTTCAATCGTCTACAGCAGTCATTAAGCACCAGGTAGATAATGGTCACACTTAATGGCAGTGATTGTTAGGTCAATTATGTATTGGTTAATGTTTGTTTATTTTAGTTAATTGTAAACAGGGAAATTATTGGTTCTTGTTATAATCACCATCATCATCACCACCACCATCGTCGTCGTCGTCGTCATCATCATCATCATCATCATCATCATATTCCATTGTCTTCATCACATTCACCACCATCAGTGCCATCATTATCACCGTCCAGGTGAAAAGATGTTCATTTCACCTCGTGTCTCTGTATGTCAGGTCTGGCCACGTGGGGGCGGCGTGTAGGCAAGAAGCTGGAGCAGTTGACTCGCTCCTCCAGCAAAGAGAAGGTCAACTCCGGCAGGTTCTCCAGGTCGAGCTCTACCAGGTAAGACCCCCACCACCACCCTCCAGGTCCAGCTCTACCAGGTAAGACCCCCCACCACCACCCCACCCTCCAGGTCCAGCTCTACCAGGTAAGACCCCCACCACCACCCTCCAGCTCCACCAGGTAAGACCCCTCCAATTGTAAGACCCCCTCCACCAGGTAAGACCCCTCCACCAGGTAAGGACCCCTCCACCAGGTAAGACTTCTCCACCAGGTAAGACCCTCCCACCCCAGGTGTAAGACCCCCACCACTCAGGTAAGACCCCCCACCTACCAGGTGAAGACCCCCTACCACCAGGTAAGACCCTCCACCCCAGGTGGGAGACCCCCACCTCACCTCAGGTGGGGTGACCCCTCTCTCCCACCTCAGGTAAGCAAGACCCCCTACCCCACCCTCCAGCCTCCTACCTCACGGCAGGTAAAGACTTCACCACCAGGTAAGACCCCCACCACCAGGTAAGACCCTCCACCAGGTAAGACCCCCCTCCACCAGGTAAGACCCCTCTCCACCAGGTTTAGTATGTCCCCCTCCACTGGGGATGAAGGTGTCTTACACTTGTTCCCTTGACATTGGTTTGTTTGAATTCATGAAGGTAAACCCGACATTGAGGCCAAATAACACCACCATCATTGAAGGATTAGCAGGAACGAACTGCTTACAGCTGCCGTCCTACTTGAGCGTCTGTAAGAACAGTAGTTTGCTTCTGCTGAAATTGAATAGAGTTTTGTGGTATTTTATTGGTTCTCTGAGGCGAGGAAGTCCCACAAGTCGGGTTTTCCTTCATCACACACCACATTAAGTCTTTATTAAAACAGATTCAGTGAAAATTCATAATAGACAAACCATTATCAAGGCCACGAGCCTCAAAGACGCCATTATTTGTTTTATTTATGTTAGTTGTTTCGTGGAGTATTTCTAGAGCCTCCAGTAACTGTTGTGGTGTGAGTGTCAATTATTAACACTGTAAAGAGAACTGAATGACGCAACTTGGGATGATAACTAACGTATGAACAAAGTGCATTAGTTCAGTATGTTGTGAGTAAGCACTAAATATCCTTCATTGTTTGTGTGTGTGTGTTTCATCAGCTATCATAACACCAGATGTTGGAGGCAGAGTAATGATGTAGGTTTAAGCGTGGGTGTTATAATCATAAGTGTTACAATAATAATAATTTTTCTTTGTGAAGATCTGTGACCTCAACGACCACGTCGCCGTCAACACCGCTGCCGGGGTTATCATGGGGCGGAAGGTCGGTGCCAGGGACACCTTCACCAGAGAGTCGGAGCGCTGAGGGCCGCCACCTGTACCGCTCGTGTTCTGCGTCACAGCTGGGCACGTACCTGGCGGCTGAGGACCCCGCAGCTGGTGTGGACCTGACCCGCACCACGCCCACCCACACCACCACTACCACCACCCCCACCACCACCTACCTCCCCACCAAGACCGTCAGCTGTGAAAACATCTCCTCATTGGGGGGCGCCAGAGCCTCCTTCCCTCACGCCTTTTTACGCTCTCGCCCTCCAGCCACCCCCCAGAACCAGCCCCAGGAGCCCCCCACCACCCAGACCCCCGCCGACACCCCGATTCGTCCACCCAACCGACGGATGACAACGTTACGGGATTCTGTGTGTGACGAAGACACGAAAGAATTGATACGACAAAAATTACGAGCGGTATCTGAAGAAAACTGCGCCATTAACCCTGCCCACCGAGGGATGAGTGGCCTCAAGCTGCGCCTCCACCCGATCCCAGCACCACTACAGCCTCGAACTCGCTCATTCTCCGCCACGGCCATCACGGAACCCGACATCCTCTTTTCCCCCGTGCAGAAAGAGGAAAAGCGGTCGTGTCTCCCGCAGCGCCCCCACAGATACAGGAGCCGCAGCGAGCACAGGTCGGCGGCCGTATACCTCAGTAGTAACGAGAGCGGCTACGAGAGTGACGGAGGCGGGGCACGACACGAGTCCCCAAAAGCTCGGGCGAAGAAGACCGAGAGTGACGCTGACTCCGGCGTGAGTACTGAGAGTCACTCAGAGACCAACTCTGACTCCGGCTCCCTCACAGGCGCCGACCATCCCGCCTATGACCACTACGCTAAACTGGATAATTATGCCAGATTAGAGAAATATGTTAAACCTGATAATTATCCTAATGTTCATAACTACACCAAACCTGATAATTATCCTAATCTCGATCATTATTCTAAACCTGATAATTATCCTAAACTCGATAATTACGTCAAACCCGAATACGCCAAGCTGGGTGACTTGCCAAAAGCGGAGTCGAGGAGCAAGACGTGTGACTATGGTCAGGCGAGCACAGCGACGCCCAGCTACAGCGAGGACTACACCGACGGGTGCAGGGCGTCCCGGTATAGCCGCCAGCAGAATGTACCTCAGTCCTCCCCGCTTGTCTACAACCTGACGGACGAGGAGAAGCTGGTGCCAGGGAGGCCCCGGGGCCCGCGGCGACTGTCTGACCCCCAGGATCTAATCAGCCGCCGTCAGAGGTTCCTCGCATCACAACTGGAGCGGCGCACCTCACCTTTAAGTCCACTACGAGGCGCCCTCAGCGTGTTCCGGGAGGCGGGGGAGGACGGTGAGAGTCGCTGCCCCTGGTGGGAGGGCAGCACGCCCCTGAGGGGACACTTGAGGGTTGCCTCACTCACCCGACCACTGCCGGAGACGTACTCGTCAGCACCACTCTCCCTGCCGGTATCCTTGGCTCACTCCCCCACCCCTCGCACCTTCAGGTTGATGCGGCTGGTGAAAGACCACACTGGGGAACTGGGCATCTATATCACCGCCCGCAGGAACTCCCGCGGCGCCACCACCGGCTACGTCATCGCCCACATCGAGAAGAACGGCCTCACAGACAGGTAAGCTTGCCATGGTACAGTACATAACATCGTTTAGGTTTTGTTTCTTCATTATCACCATCATTATTTGTGGTGTCTCCCTTGTGGTACAGTACAGTGCTCTCCTACCTTACAGTTTAGGGTAATGTGTGTCGTTAACGAGACTCCTTGACAAGTCGTGACCTGAACTTTCTCTTGTGTGGTGAATTAATACTTGTTAGTGAGTACGGGGCAGGGTGGTACATCATGGTCCCCTCGTCCCTACAGCAGGCGTTATGGGGCCGCCTGTACAGGGGGCGGGCCAGG
Organism: Homarus americanus; assembly: GCF_018991925.1. Classification (NCBI taxonomy): domain Eukaryota; kingdom Metazoa; phylum Arthropoda; class Malacostraca; order Decapoda; family Nephropidae; genus Homarus; species Homarus americanus. The sequence continues at coordinate 740,923 of NW_024754704.1, forward strand.
TTACTGAGCCATTGTTTGCAGGTTGTCTTAATTGTGGAGGGCGGCAGGTTGTTGCGTTATGGTCTTATTGTTTATGTTGGAGTGAATGAGCGGTAGTGGCTCATGTTTATGAGTTACGTCAAGTGAGAGTCTTAAGAGGACGACTCATACTGTAAGGAGGGGCAGAGTTAGCTGCTGAAAAACACGCCCACACATACACAATACACGCAAATACACACACAGATACACACACACACAGATACACACACACACACAGATACACACACACACACAGATACACACACACATAGATACACACACACACATACACACACACATACATACACACACACACACACACACACACACACACACACACACACACATACATACATGCATACATACATACCTACACACACACACACTGCCTCTGGTGCTGCTGACAGTGTGTGCTCCCTGCCTGCAGGGGCTCCGTAAGTTATAACGACTTAGAAATAACTGGTGATGGGAGTAATTATTGCTGAGTTCACCCGGCCAGTGCTGAGCTCACCCGGCCAATGCTGAGCTCACCCGGCCAATGCTGAGCTCACCCGGCCAGTGCTGAGCTCACCCGGCCAGTGCTGAGCTCACCCGGCCAGTGCTGAGTCACCCAGCCAGTGCTGAGCTCAGCGGCCAGTGCTGAGCTCACCCGGCCAGTGCCAAGTTCAGTTCACCCGGCCAGTGCCGAGTTTACCAGTAATGAGTGGCCAGTAAGTTCACCCGGAGTTCACCCGGCCGGTAATGAGTTCACCCGGCCGGTAATGAGTTCACCGGCCGGTAATGAGTTCACCCGGCCGGTAATGAGTTCACCCGGCCGGTAATGAGTTCACCCGGCCGGTAATGAAGTAACAGTCACCCGGCCAGTAATGAGTTCACCTGTGCCCGGTAATGAGTTCACCCGGCCGGTAGTTCTCACCCGGCCGGTAATGAGTTCACCCGGCCGGTAGTAATGAGTTCACCCGGTAATGAGTTCACCCGGCCAGTAATGAGTTCACCTGTGCCCGGTAATGAGTTCACCTGGCCGGTAATGTCTACCTGGCCGGTAATGAGTTCACCCGGCCGGTAATGAGTTCACCCGGCCAGTAATGAGTTCACCCGGCCAGTAATGAGTTCACCCGGCCGGTAATGAGTTCACCCGGCAGGTAATGAGTTCACCTGGCGAGCGGGAGGAATCTAGGTATTGGTCACAGCTGCAGCACACGACGGGACAGCAGCAGCAGCAGTAGTGGTGGTGGCCGCACCTGCTAATGTATCCTCGCCCCCAGCAACAGCAAGCAGGGGGAGATTCAGCAGCTTTTACACAGCAGGGACGTGAGGGAAGTAGAAGTAAGTTCAGCAGAAGCAGGCGTAATAAGGAGAGGAGTGAGGGAGGAAGGCCGTAGGTTCAGCAGCAGGCGTCATGGGGAGGGGGAGGTGGGTATGGGTTATTACCTGCTTGGAGTATCATCGTGGCGGCGGGGGTCTGAACACCTGCAGCGTCGACGTCATCAGCTGAGGCGGCGGTGCTGTTAACTGAACCAGCAAGACAAATGATGCCGAAAATACCTGCTGAGTCTCCATGTGTGACCTGACAGAAAAGTGACAACAGTTGGTGTAGGCAGGTAACAGTTGACACCAGTAACGGCAGCTGTAGAGTAACAGTGCCAGTAGTATGTGAGGCCGTAATGACAACAGCAGCGACAAGAATAAGAAAAGTAACAGCTACAATAACAGTAGCAGCAACAACAATAACAAAAACAGTAACAGGTAATAGCAACAACAACAGCAGCAGCAACAATAACAAAAGTAGCAGCAACAGTAGCGGAGGTGGGGTCGGCCAGGCTCCAGGATGGCGCGAGCAGCGGCCTTGAGACCGATCACCTGGACCCTACCCCCTGGCCCTCACCTGTCCCGCCCCTGGCCCTCACATATCCTACTCCTTGGCCCTCATGCGTCCTACCCCCTGGCCCTCACTTTCCTCCCCCTGGCCCCCTCACATGCCTGCCCTGGCCCCACCTGTGCCTGCCCCTGGCCCCTCACCTGTGCCTGCCCCCCTGGCCTCATCTGCGCCTGCCCTGGCCCCCCATCTGCGCATGCCCCTGGCCCTCTCCTTTTCCTGGCCCCTCACCATCCTTCCCCGTCCCTCACCACCTCCCCTGGCCCTCACCATCCTTCCCCCTGGCCCTCACCATCCTACCCCCCTGGCCCTCACCATCCTTCCCCTCCTGGCCATCACCGTCTTCCCCTGGCCCTCACCTTCCTTACCCCCCTGGCCCTCCCCATCCTTCCCTCCTGGCCCTCACCATCCTTCCCCTCCTGGCCCTCACCATCCTTCCCCTGGCCTCACCTTTCTCCCCCCCTGTATGCCCGCCCACCTTGGCGTGTCGATAAAGGGGCACCACGGGGCAAGGCAGCTGGGCAGACCAACCACAGGCCGGCCTTGAGAGGTGGTTGACTGTACACACACACACACATGTACGTGTGCCACTGTAGCCTACGGGCGTCTCCTGGCGTGGAAACTTCTGCTGAGCCTTGCGAGATAGTTGGTTGATGCATCTCGGGGTTGGGTTAGGTTACGTGTGGTTGGTTTAGATTTGGTTGGCTTAGGTTGGGTTTGGTTGGATTGGTCACGTACTGCACACACACACACACACACACACACACACACACACACACACACACGTGGTTCAGTTTAGCTGTACCTGTAAGTTAGTTAGCCTTGTATGTAAACAACTACAAGACGCACTTATCTTTTTAACTAAGCGGTATTTACATATCTGGATACTCCTTATTCAGTTAGATTGATGGATATTTATTCATTAAAATCTTCAAGCGAGTTCATTATTTACATAGAAAATGCAGGTACACAGTGTGCATAGTATAGGTAAACAACATACCTAGACGGTGCAGGTACAGTATACAAACAGTGATAAACAAGAAGGCAGCTCAATATCTTAGAGCCCAACAAATCTTTTACCTTTGTATAGTGTTTTAGTAACGAGGGAACTGACACCATTGAGCGCGGTGTGAGTGGTGGTGGGTGGGTGGTGGTGGTGTTGGCCAGGTGGTGGGTGGATGGGTGGTGTTGACCGGGTGGTGGGTGGGTGAGGAGGTGGCCGCGGCGCCTGAGGGAGGGACGCCTTCATTAATACGAGGCCTTCGGGGTGTCTCTCACCTAGAGTTTTGGCATTCAGATCGTGTCGCCCGCAGACAGAACCCACCGTCTGCCTTCTTGGGTGACTGAAGTTATCTAAACGGGTTATACATTATTATTATTTATTTATAAGGGGGTTTAATAGTGAAGATGGCTGAGTCACATGAACGTTAGGCACCCCAGCTTATTTCACCTAAAGATTAACCACTGTAATGCTAACCTAACCTGCCCTAATCAAATGATAATCATGTTTATTGTTAACAATGACTTAGATTTCGACAACAAGGAAGTTATTCAGTACTGGAGGTTTGGGAAGTGAAGGACTCTGAAACAACTATTATCTCGAGTATCAGTCATAAGTTAATAGCTTGGGTAAGTTACATATGGTAGCGGTGGACTAGTGGTCTCGGTGTGAGCGGTAGCCATCACGCCCACCTTGTATACACAGCTGGTCACCGCGTTGATGGCATCACCTGCCCATAGAAACAGTTGCCGGAAATGACGTGTGTACTGGTGACCTCTTGCTTATTTCACCATAAGATTAGGGTATCTTACACAGTTCACCCCACCCTCCACCCTCCGTCCCCTTCCAGGTAGTTCTCCAGTACACCACATTCGCCAATAGCTGTGTCAAGATATTTAAAGCCAAACGTTTACACAATTTCGTCTTAGACTTTCTGGGTGGATTTCAATACATACGTGTTGGCAGTCAGTTGTGTTGTGATGAATATATAGTAAAGGATGATTATTGGTTAGACAGATACTGTAATGTGCTGTATGTGGTGGTAATAATAGTGTTTTGTGTCCCCGACAGAGACGGCCGCTTCCGTGTGGGTGACGAGATTATCAACGTGAACGGTCGGCGGCTCCGCGGGGTGACGCTGGACGAGGCGCGACACATCCTGCGCAGTACACCCAAGGAGGTGGACATTGTCATCGCCAGGGAGGTGGATGTGCACCACCACCAGGAATACAACGCCTCCTACCCCACCCAGGATGAAAAGACTGCCGAGGTGGAGGCTGCCCAGAGGCTGAGTGAAGCGTGTGGTGAGCTCTACGCCTCCGGCAGAGCCTTCAGGAGTGAGCTCCTGACCGCCGAAGAGGTTCTTGGAGTGAGGCGAGAACACCTAGACGGATACACAGACCGAAGCCTCCCCCGCCGGAGAGGTTCTTACTCCGATTATGATGATTATGCGGACTACACCACCCTGGCGCCCCTGGAGTCTTACCTGCCGGGTTATGATCCCTCACGAGCCACGGTGTCTGTATCTGGCTCTGTGTCCGTCACCGTCCCCATGCCTGAGAGCCCGGCATCTCTACCATCCAACCTCCCAACGTCCTTACCGTCGACGCCTGCCACCACCGCCACACCCGTCACCTCCTCACGTCACCCCCGCGCTGACTACTACGACGTGTACATGTCCAGAAAGTGTAACCTGCCTCGCTACGTGAACGGCGAAGCCAGATATTCCTCCTCCCATGATGTTAGAAACTCGAACGATGTGAGATATTCCTCAGCGAGTGACGTGAGACTGTGTGGCGATAAAGCCTTCCTCAGTGACATCTACAAGTCGAAACTCATACATGTAGAACCTGAAGATTCTCACGAGCGGGAAGCCAAACACCTTAGCTTGATCCCGAGGCTTCAGGCGACGCCCCAGAAACAGGTGTTGATAGAGACGCAGTCGACGCCCACCACGCCCGTCAGGAAGTCCCCCCGGAGTAGCAGCAGCAGCAGTAGCAGCAGACAGTACCCGCCTGTCTTCCAAAGATTATCCTGCCCGCCGGGGTCCATCAAACTTCCCTCCCCCTCCAGAACAGAACCCCGGGGACTGAGTTCGACACTGCCACGTCGCCCCAAGAGCCTCTCCATGTCCGTACAGACGGTGGCGTTCGAGAAGGGGCGAGGTAGGAAGTCCCTCGGGTTCTCTATCGTGGGAGGACGGGACTCACCAAAGGGCAGTATGGGGATCTTCGTCAAGACCATCTTCCCCAACGGGCAGGCGGCCGAGGAGAACAAACTTAAGAACGGTAAGTGTCTTGACTGTGAGTGTTTACCTGCGTGTGAGTGAGTATTTATTTTTATGGGTGATTGTTTGTGTACACGTGTAGTTTTTCGGGGTCAATAATTATCACGTCTTTCCCATTTCTTTTCCTTCTGTTTGTTGTCGTTCCTTTGTTATGCCTAATTATCTGATTTTATACTTTGTCTGTTCTTATGTTTTAATTATTATGTCTTCTGCGTGTTCCCAGTTACTGTCTATTCTCTATTGTCAATTGTTATATCTTTCCAATTATATTTATTCCTTATTCCTAATTACCAGATACGTGTTTTTGTCCGTTTCTTATCCGGTTTCTACTTATCATTTGCTTTCTCACTATTTCTTGTTTCATCTATTTATTGGATATTTTTGTTCCTTTCCCAATTATTACGAACTATTTCCTTGCCAATTACAGGTGTATCTTATGCCTTATTCCTCTGTTTCTTAATTATCATATTCTGTTATTTATACCCGGTTATTAGCACGTGTTTATGCCTTTACCTTACACACACACTCTCTCTCTCTCTCTCTCTCTCTCTCTCTCTCTCTCTCGCACATAACGGGTGAAGAGGAGACTCAAGGAGGAAGGGATGGTCTCCGTACCGCCTCATGGGAGACCAGTAGGAGAGGGCAAGAGGTCCTCCCTTCATTGTTCTCCTCCCTACCGTGTTGTGGTCCACTGCCCTCACTAGCCCTCGCCTGCCACCCTGCCCTCACTAGCCCTCGCCTGCCATCCTGCCCTCACTAGCCCTCGCCTGCCATCCTGCCCTCACTAGCCCTCGCATGTCAACCTGCCATCCTGCCCTCACTAGCCCTCGCCTGCCCTCACTAGCCCTCGCATGTCACCCTGCCATCCTTCTCTCACTAGCCCCCACCTGCCACCCTGCTCTTCACTTCTCGCTCAGGAATCCTGCCTCATGGGATATCCTCATCACTAGGACCTGCCCCTACTGTAGGTTATGCTACTAGGACCCCCCCCTGTACACTGACTCTTACGTTCTGTTACTAGGAGGTAGAGGGGGTGTTGGTGGATATGAAAGGGGGTTGGAGGTAGAGGTAGATTAAACGTCCTTTTTTTTATCATACATTAGTTGGCCTCTTGGGTGTGGTGGAGGTCACTGGGAATTAGATACAAGTGTGGGTAATGGAGGGGTGTTAGTGCAGCCCAGGGCCACGAGGGTCACGCTAATGGGGTGATTACATTGTTACCTCTAAACTGCAGTTGATGACGCACGCTCAGCCACACCCAACCTCATCCAGCCCCACCCAGTCCCACCCAACCTCACCCAGCCCCACCCAACATCCTTAAGAACATAAGAATGGAGGAAACTGCAGCGGGCCTGTTGGCCCATACTGGTCAGTCCCGTTTACACCCAACCCCTATCGCTCATATAAGCATCCAACCTATGTTTGAAGCTATTCAGCGTATTCGAGTTAATGATGATATTTGGTAACTTGTTCCATTCATCCACTACTCTGTTTCCAAACCAGTGTTTACCTATTTCACGCCTAAATCTAAATTTGTCTAATTTAAAACCATTGTTACGAGTTCGCTCCTGGTTGGATAGTTTGAGTACCTTTGTAATGTCCTTTGTTTAGCCCTGACTTCCACTTCCACACCTCTATCAGGTCGCCCCTCGCTCTACGTTTCTCGAGGAGTGCAAATTAAGATCTTTAACCTGTCTCTACTCAAGGTTCCTAATGCCCGGGAATAGTCTTGGTCATTCTCCTCTGAGTTCTTTCCAAGGATTCTATATCCATTCTGTAATACGGTGACCAGAACTGAACTGCGTAATCCAGGTGTGGTCTCACAAGAGCAAGATACAGTTTTAGGATGACCTCGCTAGTCTTGTAACTAACACTCCTTTGTATGAACCCAAGTACTTTATTAGCCTTGTTACGAGCAAAAACACATTGTTTACTTGGCTTAAGGTTCCTACTTATCATTACTCCTAAATCTCTCTCGCAGTCGGATTTCTCTATGGCATCGTTGTTCATCTGGTATCTGGTTTCCCTGTTTACATCTCCTATACTGAGTACTTTACATTTGTCCACGTTGAATTTCATCTGCCATTTTTCAGACCATTCGAAAAATTTGTTTAGATCTTCCTGTAGTTTTGCTGAGTCCTCGTCAGATTTAATAACTCGTCCTATTTTAGTGTCATCAGCAAATTTACTTATGTTGCTGTCTATGCCGACCATCTGATTAATAGCCCCCAGCCCCCCCCCCCCATCTTATTTCACCTGATGGTAAAACGCATAAACACTGCCTGGAGGTGAGGTTAGGTTAGGTTATCTTATCTAATTTTGGTAGTTAGGGAGGTGTTAAGGTAGTGTTAGGTTATCTTATCTTGGTATTTAGGGAGGTGTTAAGGTGGTGTTAGGTAAGGTTATCTTATCTTGATAGCTAGGTTACGTTATCTTATCTTGACAGCTAGGGATATACTCTGTGTCTGTAAGTTAAGTTTGGGAGTTGATAATATTTGTTACCTGAGCCGTCGCCGCATATACGAATACCTTACACGACCCTCATTGGCTCAAACTTCTGCATTCGTGTGGATGTGGATATGTGGGTGTGGATTTAGAAGGGGGTGTGTGTGTGTGGATTAATGGGTAGAAGGGTGTGTGTGGGTGGATGGTGTGGGTAAGTGATTATATGTGTGCGGTTGCGTAAGTGTGTGGTTGGCTGGGTGGGTGGGTGTGTCGCCCCCTTGAGGAACAAAAACTCAGCCCACGGTTAAGCCGCCCGGACACACACACAGGGAAAGTCCTACTATTTTCCCACTAGGTTTCCGGTGACTAGGGAGGGTGTGGAGTATGGTGTGGTGGAGGGGTGACTAGATATTGTGTGACTGTGGTGTAGGGTAGGCTGTGCTGTGTTGTGGTAGGGGGTCGTGGTAGGGGATGTGTGTGTGTGTGTACTACAAGTGTGGTGGGGGTGTGCTAAGATGTGACTGAGGGGGTGTATGGTGTGGCTAGGGGTGTGGTGTGAAAGCTGTTTGTGTGTTTTATTCTTTTTTTTTCCTACTTTTCCTCTTTTTTCTCTGTTTTGTTGTTTTTCTCACCTGTTGATGGTTGTAGATTAAGGGTTGTTGTTGTGGTAGTTGTCGCGACCTCTCTGATAGTGTTAGGTTAGGGAGGGGGTGTTGGTTAGGTTAGGTTAGGGGGATGGTTAGGTTAGGATAGGGAAGGGTGGTGGTGAGAGAAAGGGGAATGAGGAGGAATAATTTGATGTTATATTCCGAAAAAATGAGAAGTGTGTGTGTGTGTGTGTGTGTGTGTGTGTGTGTGTTCGAGCCAAGCAGAGGAATGCTGACGGAGGTTCATTGTTATGGTAATAAATCAAACATGTGGTGTTGTGAAGCGAATATAGGCTGATTATAAAGGAGTGTCAGCCAGTGTTGTGTCAGGAGATGTCAGCCAGTGTTGTGTCAGGAGATGTCAGCCAGTGTAGTATCAGGCAGTGTCAGCTTAGGCGTGTGAGTGAGGCGGTATCAGGAGGCAGTTATCACGGTAACCTTGTCAAGTTTCCCTCCTGTGTGTTGGGTGGTGATGGGCGACACACACACACACACACACACCACACACACCCACACACACCACACACACACACACACTTTTCTCCTCCCTACCTGCGGTTGTGGTGGCACGGATTGGTACGTCTTGACACCATTTAGATTATCTTTTCTTAAGATTTAATAGTAGAGAATAGAAATTGTTTTTAATCTGCTTTACACATCAATTACACGAAGAAGGTAATAAATGTTTTGATAGGTTGTTGAAATTACACTTTTAAAAGAACTGTACTGGCGGCTTTAATGGCTGTCCTAGTATCAGGTGGACCAGTCAATCTAGTATCAGGTGGACCAGTCAATCTAGTATCAGGTGGACCAGTCAATCTAGTATCAGGTGGACCAGTCAATCTAGTATCAGGTGTATCAGTTTAGTATCAGGTGGACAGAGGCAGCTTTTGTTATGATGATGAGAGAACTGTGTATGGTAGCTTATAAACTGTTCTGAACCGACGGAGTAAAACGTATTCATGGGGTCACCTTAAAGTACTCCACACTATTATAAAAGGTATCTAATAATGTAATAATTTATAATTCTTTAAAAAAATATTATGAAAAATATGGGGAAAAGTAATTTGGATTTTTTTAAGTAGGGAAAGTAGAGGGGGGGAGTACCAGACGCAAATTGGATGGTAATTCTGATTGGTGCTGGGGAATATTGTCACGCCTCCGACTCCCAGCAACCACGGATGTCAATAAAACGTATCTCGCGTCGTGGGTGACGTGTCTGACTTGGAAAGTAACTAAAACTGGGGTAATAATATTTTTGACACAAGATATACCCGGTTCACAGTGTTGTAGGTGAAAGAAAGGTGTTGTGCAGGTTTGTGAAGGAGTAAAAAAATAAATGGATTCATGAAATTAATAGGTACCTTGATATTATTTAGTGTTAATATTAAGGTGAACAAGAAAATGAAACGGGAGGAATAGAATCGGTGAAATAAATAGGGGAAGAACGAAGAGAAAGTGAGTTGGAAATAACGATGAACATTATAATAACAGAAGGAAAAGAATAAAGAAAATTGAGGAACTGGTATATGGAAATGCTTAGAGAGAGAGAGAGAGAGAGTGAACAAAGGGATAATTTAGTGTATGCTGAGGAGGGTGGCGGAGCTGACCCGTGTGGTGGTGACCTTGGGAGGGGTAATGTGACTGGACCGGAAGTGAGGTCGAGACTAGGGTGAGAGGTCAGGTCACGGTGTGGTGTACCTGTTACTACTACTACTCTACACCTCTCCACCCCCTCCCCCTATCATTCCCCACTCCCTACCTGTATCACCCCTTCCCCTCCCCCTACCTGTACCACCCCCTCCCCAAGTTGTATATCCTTTGTGATACAGCAAATGAGAAGGGGGGGAGGGGGGAGTGAGTTACGATGGGTGTCTGTACTCTAGGTGGTGAGGGGGGGGGGGGTTGTGAGGCAGGTGGGTCGTGGGTAAGGGCTTACACGGTAGGTCAGTCCTGGGCATAATTATATAAAGGTTTTCGGCAGGTTGCGTAATTTTCATGTCTGTCTGTCTCTCTCTTTCTGCCCTACTCTGTCTGGCTCTCAGTATTACCCACGAGAGACGCTGTTACACTTCACCTCTATTCCCCCTCTCTCTCCCTCACCCCTTCATCATACCCCTTCCCTCACTCACCCCTCCACTACACCCCATTCCTTCAACACACACACACACAATCCCTCACCCTCAATCCAAAACCACTCCCTCCCATCAACAAACCTACTTCCTCCAACACTTCCCCCTCCCTTTCTCACCCCTTCCACAACACCCCCCTCTCTCTCTCGCCCCTCTACCACAAAAAACTTCCACCACACCCTCTCCCTCCTGTGACGGGGTGGGGGTCTACCTTACAGTCCCCGCTGCCTGCTCAGGTGTGTATGGGTGAGGTAGGTGCAGGGAGTAGGTGGTTGTCATAGTGTGAGAGGTGGTAGTGTGATTGTGGAGGTAGTTGTAGGTATTAGTGTGACCAGGGCGCTTGTATGGAACTTATAGTGGGAAAGACATCTATACGACCACGGGAGAGGGGGGGGGGGGACGTGGTCGTGTGGTTTACGTTGTTGAGTAAGGTATTCATCGTCCCGTTTGTAGTGTGAAGAACCGCGTTGGTCGTTGGCGGATTTCTTTTTGAACTTTGTGGATCGTGTTGGTCAGCTGTGTGTTCCTGGCGACCGTTTCATCCAGGTAATGTCCGTGTTAGTGGTCGTTACGTCCGTGGTGGAGTAGGGGTGAGGAGGTGGTTGGGGGAGGAGGGTAATTGTGTGTGTGAGAGAGATGGGCGTGGGTTGAGACTTCCGGCGTGGGTGTTGTGGTAGTTGGGGGCCACACCAAGTTCACCTACCACCCACATCCCTTTCTCGCCGCCCACACACAAACATACACACTCACGTACCTCTTGAGTCACCACACCTTCCCACCCACTCGCTGCTATGGTGATCACAGCTGTAATAATAACCACACCTGTCACCGTTGTCATGGTGATGACCACACCTGGTACCGGTGGTTCAGTGGTGCACAGTTTTTACCGCAGCGTCACACTCAGGAATCCAGACCTGCTGACTCGGTCTTTCTGCGGCTAAATTCCGGATAACGATGAGTATTTTTAATGGTTTGACCGCTGGTGAAATCTTGTGGTTGATTGTCTATGACTCGGGGCGTTTTGGTGACTCCCGGACGTTTGGTGATTCTCTGGGCCTCTTGGTGACTCTCTGGGACCATTGGTGACTCCCTAGGCCCCTTGGTGACTCCCCAGGCCCCTTGGTGACTCCCCAGGCCCCTTGGTGACTCCACAGGCCCCTTGGTGACTCCCCAGGCCCCTTGGTGACTCCCCAGGCCCCTTGGTGACTCCCTAGGCCACTTGGTGACTCCCTAGGCCACTTGGTGACTATCGGTGACGTCTCTGGTGTAGGTGATGAAAATACATGGTAGAGTCAGATATGAGGCGACACGCGGGTCAGTATCAAGCTCCTGCAGTAAACACACGTCTCATATTGGTCGCCATCCATTAACTGCTGTGGCGGCCCTGTAATGTACACCACTGGCCGCCGTCCCTCTCGCCTATAATTCACTCACACCGCTGCTCACGTTCAACCCCCCCTCCTCTCCCTTCGTCCGTTCGTCCCTCCCTCTTTCCTTCCCCTTTCTCCTCCTAACCTAACCTAACTTGCACTTTTAACTGAGGAACTTTTTCCTCCTTTCCACTTTTAACTGAGGGACTTGTCCTACTTTGCACTTTTACTGGCGGGGGTTTGTCCTAGGGGGCTTTTGTTTGGATCCCAGGTAGTGTGGATGAGGCAACAGGTGTCCAGGGGTGGTGTGGATGGCCATCATGACATCTCACTTAACCATATTACCAGCAATTTCCTGCCGCCGCCTCCCCCCCCCAAGCATGTGTGTGTGTGTGTGTGTGTGTCCTCATTTAGCCATTATTAACACAGGCTTACAAACATCACTCATCAGCTGAGTATGTTCCCGGCCTGGTGGTAGTGCCTCCTCTCCTCCTCCTCCTCCTCCTCCTGCTGCTCTTCATGACTCTCCCACACTCATCACGCTGTAATTCCCACTCACGACTCTGCCTTCCTCGCCCTCCCTCCCTTAACTACCACCTCCTGCTTCATCTTATCCCTTGTTGCTAATTTCTCTTCATCTTCCTCTGCGGTTTTCTCCCCGTTATGTCTCCTAAGTTTCTCTTGGCCCAGGTCTTCTCTTCCTCTCCTCTCTCTTCCTGGGGTTCTTCTGCCCGTCCTTTCATCCAATTACTTAAGCTTGCCATCCCCCGTCACACTTCTATACAGACCTCTCTCATCTCTTTCCTTGACTTGGTGCCTGTAGATAAGGGTGAAGGGCTAGTGCTTGGTGGGGGGGGGGTTAGGAGAAGGTAAATAAGGGAGAAATTTGAAGGAAAGTAGAAGAGTAAAAGTATCCGGGCTGAACCAGATATGCTGTATTTTAAAATCCTTTGTTGATCTTTTGTACTAGTAATTTTAGTTCTAGCTCTCAGGCTTTTCTCTCGTTCATGTCTCGTCATTGCAGTAGCTAAACGACCTCTGGCCAGGTTCTTTATGGAGCTGGCTGAGCATCGTATCTTTTGCCCTGCTAAAGGTGGGAGGAAAAGCAGTAGGGAGGGGCTGGAGAGGGCAAGAATAGTGTCCGTTAGTCACTCTTTTTTCTTTTGAAATTGAAGCGTTTGTAATAGAAGAAGTTTTTTTTACAAGGAAGTGGTGTAGGATCCAACTTGCTACTTTGGTTCACAAGGAGGTGGTCCAGTGGCTCTATCTTTATATTTTAATTGAGAAGGTTGACGTTTGTGTTGGCAATGTTTTAATTGGCTGTACAGACCTTTATCCCACCCCTGAGCAGGTCAGGTCACGGCTCGGTAAACCTCTTGTAAGTCAGAGGAGGGGAGGGTGAAGACAGGGCAGGGGAGGGTGAAGGCAGGGCAGGGGAGGGTGAAAGCAGAGGAGGGGAGAGTGAAGGCAGGAGAGGAAGCTAAAATTCTGAGGCCAGGTGAGACTTGCTTGTTGTCTTCCGTCTACTGTGTGTGTGTGTGTGTGTGTCAGGTGAGAAATACATGTACCACTACACCCCCTCCTCTTCCTTCTCCTTTTCCCTTTCATAAGAATATAAGAAAATAAGAACATAAGGAGTCTGCAATAGGCCGGTTGATCTGTGCATGGCAGCTCCTGTCGAGAGTTACAACCACTCTCTATCATCCATGAATCTATCTAGCCTCCTTTTAAAACTTTCCAGCGTTCCAGCACTTACTACAAAGTTGGTAAGCTTGTTCCACTCGTCCACCACTCTATTTGTGAACCAGTTCCTTCCTATCTCCCTCCTAAACCTAAACTTATCCAACTTAAATCCGTTGCTCCGAGTCCTATCCTGCTCGGATATTACAAGAACTTTATCTATATCCCCTTTATTGATTCCTTTCACCCACTTAAATACTTCTATCATATCTCCCCGGACTCTTCGTCTTTCTAGGGAATGCAAGTTTAGTTTCTGTAATCTATCTTGATGTGGAAGGTTTCCAAGTCCCGGAATCATTTTCGTCATTCTTCGCTGCACCGACTCTAGTGAATTGATATCCATTCTATAATAGGGGCACCAGAACTGAACCGTATAATGGAGGTGCGGCCTGACTAGCGAAAGATATAATTGCAATATGACCTCCGCACTCTTATTACTTACACTTCTAGATATAAAACCCAATACTCTGTTTCCCTTATCTCGAACATTAACGCACTGTTTTCTAGATCTCTTTCACAAGTCCTCTTGTGACTTCCCTTCATCTCTTTTTCCTTCTCCTCTTCCTGTATTTCCTCCTCCTTCTTCCCCTCCCTTCTTTTGTGACTTCCCTTTAGTTTCTCTTCCAAGATGGTGCGGGAGAGGCAAGACAGGATGGGGTTGAGACCGGGGCAGAGGGCAGGGGGGGGAGGTCCTGTAGTTCACCTGTCTGGCGTTATTGTCCTTGGCTGTGACCTGTCACTTCCTGCCTCCCCTGACACCCTCTACTAACACCCCTCACTCATTCATCCCTTCTCCTGACACTCTTATCCTCTACTGGCACCCTCACCCTCTCCTGACACCCTCACCCTCTCCTGATACCTTCACCCTCTCCTGACACCCTCACCCTCTCCTGACACCCTCACCCTCTCCTGACACCCTCACCCTCTCCTGACACCTTCACCCTCTCCTGATACCTTCACCCTCTCCTGACACCCTCACCCTCTCCTGACACCCTCACCCTCTCCTGACACCCTCACCCTCTCCTGACACCTTCACCCTCTCCATTTCCTCTATTCCTTCTGCCAGTTCCTTCCTCCTCCTCCTACGTCGTGTTATTGTTTTAGTGTCACTCGCTCTGTTATTCCCTTCCTCTTGTCCCTCTTCCTCTTCTCGTGTCTCTTGCATCTCTTTTGCCTCATCGTCTGTCAGTAGGAAATCATTGTGTTTTCTTTACACTCTCCCTCGTCGTCGGATTTTAATTGACTGTCATTCAAATCCCTGTTACCTGCCTTCGTGTGTGTGTGTGCTTGTGCGTGCGTGCGTGTGCGTATGTGTGTGTGTGTGTGCGTGCGTGTATGTGTGTGTGTGCGTGCGTGTATGTGTGTGTGTGTGCGCGTGCGTGCCGAGAAATGGTTCCGCTCCAATGGTCTTTGCCAGAGTTACTACGGCCCTTTGTTATCAAGTCAGATACGGCCACGGGGAGATCTTCTTCAGGTGACTCTTGTGTTCTTTCTCTCTCATTTCTCTCCTCCCTCATCTATCTCACGCTGGGTCCTCATCACCATCCGGAGCCGTCAAACGTTGCTTTGGTGTATGAGGGACTGAGGTGTGTGGGTGCATGTATACGTGGGTGTGTGCTTGTGTGTGGGTGGCGCGTGCTGGGGTTGGGAGGAAGTCCATCCAGCCTGGCCGCCACATAGAAAGAATTGTGTGTGTGTGTGTCCTGAACCCTGACGGTGAACTCTTCTTGAGGTCCACCCGGAAGTCCCCCAACACCCAGCTTATTAAAGAGACTCCCTCACTCTCTTAAGTCACCTACAGTACACCAAGTCTGATCACCGTTAACCCCTTTAAGATGAAAAGTTTGCGTCGTAGGATAAAGTTTGGTCATATCCTGGGAGAAGAGTTGCATGGGGGATGGGCGTGCGGGAGGTAATGAGTGCAGGGAACTGGGGAGGTAAGGGGAGCATGGGAGGGGTCGTGCCAGTCTGCAGGGAGAGGGTGAGAGGGACCCTGGCCCGAGTGTGGGAGGTCACCCCCCTCCTTACACACACACACACACACACACACACTCACTCACTCACTCACTGTGATTCCCCAACACAACTCTCAGTTTCGACAACAATTGAGTAATTGTATATCTTCAAGAATTCTCACTTGAAACTTTAGAATTTCTTAACAGAATACATCAACACTGTACCTGGCGGGGCAGGACGCTGTACTTACTCAAGTATTTTGCATTGGAGAACTTGTATAAAGACCCACACTAAACTAAGGTAATCGAGGCCAGGCGAGCTGAGCTTATCTTACGTAAAGGACCACAGTAACCTTATTTAAATGTCTGTCACTATTTTTCGTTTGATGTTTTTTAAATAACAGGTACAGGTAGTTGTTCCATGTCAATGTTATAGAGTAATTCACCTTGGGCTACTTACACTAAATATTAAAAATGGAATTCATGAACTTTTTGCCACTTAACTCTTCTAATATTTTGTGTCGGTAGAACAAGGTAAATAGTTTAAAAAAAATCATTATTGCAAGTGTACCACAGTCAATAATGTCTTCCTCGAGAACAGAACTGCAGTTTCCCGCCACCATCATCATCATCATCATCCGCGTCTTTGGGTATTGCTACGAACACTAACTCTGGTACACCTTCACCAGCGCCACACATCTGCTGCTGTTGCTGCTGTCCTCGGGCGGGGAGGCTAAGATTGTGGGGTGGGGTAGAGGAAGGGAAGGGTGATTGGGAGAGAGGAAAGGTAAGGGTAGGAACGTGGGAGAGACGGAGGAAAGACTGTGTGTGTGTGTTCTCCTTTAGTCCTATTTTGGGCAAGGGGTTAGGAAGGAGAGCAGGTCAGGGGTGTGTGTGTGTGAGGGAGGAGAGCAGGTCAGGGGTGTGTGTGTGTGGAGGGAGGAGAGAGCAGGTGTGTGTAATGAGGGAGGGAGAGCAGGTCAGGTGTGTAATGGGGAGGGAGAGCAGGTCAGGGGTGTGTAGTGAGGGAGGGAGAGCAGGTCAGGGTGTGGTGAGGATGAGAGGGAAGGAGAGCAGGTCAGGGTGTGTAGTGAGGGAGGGAGAGCAGGTCAGGGTGTGTAATGAGGGAGGGAGAGCAGGTCAGGGTGTGTAATGAGGGAGGGAGAGCAGGTCAGGGTGTGTAGTGAGGGCAATAAGAGTAGTGCCTCGGGGAACCAAACAACCAGTCTTTGCCAGAGCTTGTGACGTCAAACAGCTCATTGCTATTGGTTCACCCGGGGCGCTGTGGTTCACCCGGGGCGCTGTGGTTCACCCGGGGCCCTGTGGTTCACTCAAGGCCCTGTGGTTCACTCAAGGCCCTGTGGTCCACACAGGGCCTTGCTTGTCCCAGTAGCACAAAGGATCAAGCATGTCTTGTAGCAAGACATTTAAGGTGTAAACACGTAGGTGAGGCGACGTCCTGCCACGGTAGGTGATCCCAGTACAGGTCCCCCCTAATTACTTCCTTCGTCCAGGTGCGCGCAGGTTCCCCCAGCAAGAGTACCTGAGGGGGGGTAGACACCTTCCCCCCCTCTCCCTCAGGTACTCCCCCGACGAACATTGGGGTGAAAAATCATTAAGATATTTTATCGTCTCTTAACGGTCTGAAAATGTAAGGACTTCGTGGGGGTTTTTTTCGATAGTGGAAAAAACAAAAACTGAAAAGTCGCTTTCCTATGGGGTGGGCACTCGGGTAATGAAGGTGCTAAACGACGGTGGGTGGGAAGGTGGAGACTCTTGTAGGGTGAAGGTGGAGGAGTGAACCTTAAAGTTTGCGACGCCCCTGTCCCGTCCCGTCGCGTCTTACACAATTAAGTGGTTCACTCACTTGTGACGTAGCTTTTGTTCCCTGGTCCCGGTGAAGTGTTTCCACCCCCATCCATTTTTCTTCCATCTATTTTTCCTTGTTTTCCTGCTTTCTGTCTTCCTCCTCTTCCTTCTTACTGTCTTCCTCCTCTTCCTTCCTTCTTACTGTCTTCCTCCTCTTCCTTCCTTCTTTCTGTCTTCGTCCTCTTCCTGAAATTCCTAATATTCCTAATTCTTAATACCAATACTCATTCCCTCTTCCCTTAATTCTTTCTCAGAACCTCATCCACATGAACCTTCCCCCGCCCCCCCGTCATCCCCATGAACACCCCCCCCTCTCAACCCCTTCCTCGTCACCCCCTCTGCATTATTGCCAAGGGAGGTGGGAAGGGTTAGTGAAAGGAGGAGGAGGAGGGGCAACAGAACAGGAGCCGCAGGGAGGGAGGGAGGGAGGGAGGTCTTCCCATGGGGTGGACCGATTCTTTGTTTACACACCAACATTTTTCCCCCTCATTTATTTCGTGGGGTGATGGAGCGGTGTGTGTATTAGTATGTGTGTGTGTTACTATGTGTGTGTTACTATGTGAATGTGTGTATAAGAGTTTTACGCATGAATAAAATAGTAAATCTCAATAAGAAAAAAAAACTAACTTGAGCCACACCCACAAGATAACCGGCAGCCAAACCTGTTTTAAAGGACCGTGCCAGTTAAGGTAATGATGCAGTCTTACTACAGTATAGTGGTGTGGTGACTTGATAGTGACTATGGCCTCAACAATATGGTATTAACTGCTTATTATTTTATTATAGTGATGTGGTCTGTATGTCGTCGTGTACTGTAGTGTTTCTGAAGCTGATGTTATTGGTGGTGGTAGTGTGTTTGGGGGTGAATTTTGCTCTCATCTTGGTGACCCTGGGAGGACATTGGTACACCCGGTGGATCCTCGGGTTCATTCTGTCCATGTGCTCACTGGCTTAACCTTCACATTTTAAGATCTAAACAGTCGCTCGTACCAAAAGAGGTCAAAAATAACTATTGGTGTGCTGAAATAACTAACCACTGAAGACTTAACTATTTTTTTTTTTGTTGCATTTGGTAATTTCAGAATTTCCCTTTTTGGTTCCATTGCCGAGTTTGTTTTTTTATATATTTGGCCTTGTCTCTCCCTGCCATCCCTCCCTCCCCCCCATCTTCCCACATGTTTCCCCCTTACACGCCCCAACCTCCCCCCATGTTCCCCATCCTCATTCTCCCACCCCTTCCCTCAACCATATAGACACCTCACACATTAGTCAGTGAGGATTTGAGGTAGCGTTGATGCCTCGGTTTATCACGGCAGACACCAGCTCCATCACCACCAGTATCACCACCACCACCACCAGTATCACCACCACCACCAGTATCTCCAACTCTCTCCTCTCCCGTTACCGAATCCTCCCTGACTCTCATTCTTGTTGTTCCGGTAGGTGACGAGATTCTGGCGGTGAACGGCAAGTCCCTCTCGGGTCTGAGTCACGCAGAGGCCATCGCCGTCTTCAAGTCTATCCGCGCCGGCAAGGTCATCATGCATGTGGGGCGCAGGACGTCCTCTAACACAAGGTGGGTCCTGATGAAGCTAAGGTCTTGATAGTCTCTTGAAGCTGACCCTGAAATAACAATATTGATCTATTTTACGAAATTTTGGTCACCTGTAAAACTGTAGTTAACTTATGAACACTACGTTTAACTTAGGAACACTTAAATCACGTTAGGTGTTATGTATTTAACTTAGGAACACTTTGATCTCGTCAGTTGTTGTAGGTCACCAGGAGTCACTACAGGTAACCTCTGCACACCTTTGACTCTCTCCATTATTGTATATAATCATTCTTGGTTGTAAACTTATCATCTTATAAATATTTTGATTATTTTGAAAGTAATTTGAATATTTTTAAATATACTGGTACACGCTTGACATATTTTATTTATATATTTTGAACTTATAAAAGTACAGTATTAAGATGTACTAAAGACGTTCTTCATTTTAATGGTAAGTGATGGTAAGATTGTTTGAAACTCATGAAAATATAGAAAAAAATAGTTTCAGATTAGTATAATGTTCGAACAAGTAATGACGTGAATATATTCTGTATATTGCAACAGTAGTATCCGGAGCGACGAGAGGGGCTGTGGAGTGAGTTAGTGCCTGCTGTTTCCTGGTAACTGTTGTCGAGTCAGTCCAGTAGCTGGAGTTACAAGTTGTTGATGTACTTATTAGCCAGTATGTTGTGTGTACTTTCAGATCTTCCAAGTCAAAATCCTGTGATGAGTTGGACAAGATGGAATAAAACAAGACACACTGACCTCTGCCTCCTCATGTGGTGGTCATCCCGAGGGTGTTGGCACCTGAGGCCTCACCCACCCTGATGTAACGCTATACGACCAAGAAAAATATACAGTAGTCTACGAGGTATAGAAGGTGTCCTTGATGTGACCTACAGGCTGAAGTTGTTGGAGACACAAGCAGCGGGAGTAACAATAGGAGGAGGACTGTGTGTTTTAGAAGGGATGTCCGCTGCTGGGTGAAACGTATAGACTGTGTTGGCGTTTGTCTGTGGTAGAGCGAGAGAGAGCCAGTGATGTTTGTCTGTGCCGTGTAAGTGGCCCAGCATCCTGTGACCGCCTCTAATAGAAAACACCTCGACGCTATGGTGGTCCTCCTGCAGGTAGAAAACTTTTCGAAACAGAAAGAGAAAACTGTTGTAAAACTTGGTTCTCGATGTGAACTTCTGAGGTTTTTTTTATGTTTTAGTAAATACATTGGACACAAGATAGATAATTGACTATTTACTTTTTGTTGTCCTCACAGTGGAGTGTTGATGAACTGGAGTGAGTCTTGTTATGTCAAGTATTTAACGAATGTTTCGCTGACTTAATAATCTGATGAACACCTCAGTAGACAACTTTAATTTGACAAGAAGTAGTTTCATCTTGGAAATTTATTTGCGTGGATTTCTAGATGGACATAAAGGATTTTTTATAATAAATGGCTTTACAGTGTATTCCCCGAAGTGTCTGCTTGTGGATGTGTTGTAGAAATGTAAATATTGAAGCCAAGATATTTTATTATGGCCCAGGAGGCAGCCAGCCGTGTAGTGGGGGTTACCTGTACTGTACACCCTACCAGCGTGGAGTGTGCGGTAGATGGGCTGCCTCAACTATTCAAAGAAAACCTAATTTGTTTTCACCAATTTTATTTTAGAAATATATAAACTATTATTTAATGGACTTATGGTGGATATTTCGTGTTAGTCTTACAGTGTGTATAAACGATCGTTTACAAGTCTCTGTAAGATTAATTCATCACTAAAATAAATACATTTTGTACATTTTGTTTTATATGGAAGCTGCTGATATCAGTACAATATAGTGCTACTTAACTAGTGTGTAAGTCTTAGCACACACACACACACACACACACATACCGTACACACACACATACCGTACACACAGTACACACACACACACACAGTACACAGTACACACAGTACACACACACACAGTACACACACACACACACACAGTACACACACACACACACACACACACACACACACACACAGTACACACACACACAGTACACACACACACACACACACACACAGTACACACACACACACACACACACACACACACACACACACACACACACACAGTACACACACCGTTTTACATTTTCTTCTACACACTTATCCTTTATTTTACTCCATTTGGTTCTAGTCTTCCTTTTTTTATATTTTTGACTTTTGTGATTTTGTAAAATAAAACATTCCCTGTGAGTCTATTTCTGAGTTTGGATTATCCTAAATATTTTTGTTTTAGGCTACGGCATTATAACCCTTCCCTTAGTTTCATGAATTTATTTACTTAATTAAATATATTATTACTGTACTATTTCTACAAGTTATTGAATTACGAGAGTATTATATTTTCTCTATATAAATATCTCAAGCTGTTAACATGTGAAGCGTATCCTGGAGGGTGGATTACTACTATTTGTGTTGTAATGTGTCGCGTGGACTGAGGACGTAACACTGTACCTGGACCCTACATCACCGGAGCTGGCAGGTGAAGGAGCCGCTGGTGGTGAAGCTGTTGACAACCTCTGCCCCTCCCTCATTCTCTCCCCCTCCCCCCCATCATCCTCTTTCCTTCCCTCCAACATCATCCCCCCTTTCCTCCCCCATCATCCTCCCTCCGTCCACACCATTACCCCCATCAATTTCTCTCCTTCCACCACCATCCTCCCTCCCTCCCTCTCTCCTCCTCCACCACCATCCTCCCTCTCTCCTCCTCCCTCCCTCCACCACCCCCTCCCTCCCTCGACCTCCACCCCCCCACCTTAAGAACCACCTAATCATAAAGACCGTAGCACAGAGGCGGCCCCGTGTCCTTTCTCCCTAAGAACCCGTCTGGTCTTGTGTTGTGTCTCGCTTAACAACAATAATAACGTCACCTATAAGACGTAGGCTTTGTTTTGATGCATGAACTGTTGGTCGGGGGTAGAGAGGAGACAGTGAGGTGGTCTAACAGGTAATAAAAATAAAGGTGTAACTCATTAAGGAAGGTATTATGGGAGACTTATCGGTGTATGGAGTAACAGTCTGGCTAAGGAAAGGTATAACGGCTGGGATAGGCTAGGGGGGGGACACGACAGCAGCTGCTTAGGACGGTGAGGTCGGGTATGGAGGGGAGGCGACACAACTGGGCAACACCAATGAATTCACTGGTCTTGACGGAAGAGGAAGTTGAGTTTAAAGTATTTCATAGATTTTAATATTTATAAACATTTGCAATTTTTTAAGGGGATTTTTGTAGGGTAAAGGGATTTTTTTTAACGGTTTTAGGAAAATTTTGCTGAATTCTAGGGGGATTTGGGGATAATTATTGGTGAGCTTAGAAAATTTAGGTATGTGATTTAGGGGAAATTAGTGAACCGTAAGGAAAAAGTTATGTAGTGATTAATTTGTCAGAGGGAGATTAATTAGAAATGGGGAGAGATTCAGTAGTCATCCCTCTAACTCACTCCAACACCCCCTAACACACTCCAACACCTTCTAACACACTCCAATGCTCATCTTAACACACTCCAACACCCCGTAACGCACTCCGACACCCCCTGACACACTCCAACACCCCTAATATACTTCAACACACCATGACACACTCCAACATCCCCCTAACACACCCCAACACCCCCTAACACACCCCAACACCCTCTGACTCCTCCTTAAATATCAAACCTCATCTGCTGGTGTCATTTATATTCACGAAATTCCAACACGTTTAGGTTAGTTTTAGGTTGAGTTAGTTTTAGGTTGGGTTAGTTTTAGGTTGGGTTAGTTTAGGTTAGGTTAGGATTATGGTAATTTTGGTCCTATACTCGCTCGTCGGTTGTGTATCAAAACAAAGTGAAAATGACGTCACACGGTTGTCTCAAAGAGGATCTCCTTGCACTTGTTCCCCGGTGATGATGGACTCTGTGTTAGTACGATGACATCTTACTAAAGAGAATATATTGTACTCAAGGGGTTAATGAAGGGATTAATATATATTCTGTTGTGAGTTAATTCATTTTACTCAGGGTTGCAATTGTACTCAGTGGCTTGCTTTTGTACCCAAGGGGTTGCTATTGTACTCTTGGGGTTGCCATTGTACTCCTAGGGTTGCCATTGCACTCAAGGAATTGCTATTATACTTGGGAAGTGTCATTGTACTCGGGGAGTTAATGAAGATGTGTACATAATATGATAAGCGACGAACCAGTAGAATGGAATTAAATGAACCGAACCGAACCGACGCCACCACCAGGAACACCAGATATCAAGCTCAAGGGACGAATATTTTACTTCAAATTTTAGGTGACAGAACCGAAAAATAGATATGTCATAGAGTCCTTTAAATTTTCAGGGGCTTTGGTGTTATATGTAATTTGTGGTACGTTGGCTGGACTATCAAATATAACTAAGTCACATTTGTAACTGGAGACTTGGCTTCCACTTTACAGCCAAACCGTAATTAGGAAAGTTTTACATCGTCACGCGTTGGCGATCATCAGTAATGGCGGGGAATGGTGGCGGCGTCGTGGTGATTGTGAGGGGGAGTATCCTCGCCTCTTTTATTGTGCAGTAACAGCGCTTAATGTTCATGAAGAGAAAGTATACTGTTATAGAACCAACATTTCCACTCATGTTTGGTAGATTTAATTATATATAAAGATCAGGTGGCAGTGTTGTGTATACAGTGAGATGACCCAGGCAGGAGGTACACAAGGGGCCAGAAGGGGTTTTACCTACCTCCCTCCGTCACGCTCCCAGGTCCCTCATTATCTCACTCCACCTGACTGTGTGATTTTTATTTTAAAAGAGTCGGTGGATGGCAGGGTAGAGAGTGAACTGTCATATATGTAGTATAACTTTCCAGGTTCTTACAAAATGCGTAATTATATGCTATTGTGTTAAGGTGTGTTCTTACAGTGTTGAGGACCATGATAGTGTGATGAGAAAACCTGAATTGGATGTTAATTTATTTGCCGCCGCCGTCCCAGAAGTCATGTCGATTAGTTATACATGATCCCGTATTTTTAGAGAGAGTGTAGCGGTCATTAGCTTTTATAACAATGGAAAATATTCATTCGTTATTATTTTCTTTTAGGAGTATTTGACTTGTCTGCATCGTCTCACGCAGGTACACATGTTACGCGAAGTATGAGTGTGTGTGTGTGTGTGTGTGTGAGTGTGTGAGTGAGTGTGTGTTTTTGTGTGTGTGTGTGTGAGTGTGTGTGTGTGTGTGTGTGTGTGTGTGTGTGAGTGTGTGTGTGAGTGTGTGTGTGTGTGTAGCATCACCACACTCATACCTAAGCCTTAGGAACCAAGATTAATCAGCGGGTAAATGAGTGTGTCAGCGCCCCGTTTTGTTACAAGAGTAGAGACAATGGGGAGCCTCATGTGTGCGGGTGAAGATTAACACGGATAAAATCCTTCCTAACAGGATTTAACGGTCTAACCAAAGATGATTTCACCGCCAACTTCTCACTACAGCAAAATTCTCCGCCAGAATGATAAAATATTGTCTCTGGTGAGTACTGGGACGTTGCGCTGCACTAGTGTACGGCAGAAACTGGTCACGAGGTTGGTGGCAGAACCAGGGAAGGTAGAGTGTAGTCTGCTGTTGAGATACTGCCATCACTCGTCCATATCTCGGCTGTTGATCATATTAGTTGGCCTAATTAAGTGAATGTGTTTGTTGGGAGTATGTCTGTTGCAAGATGACGTCACCACAGCACTGTACCGCCAGGAAGGTTGCCGGCCGCTGACGCTAACAAAGTGTGAAACTCGGCACGACAAATTAATTCCAGTAGTCGTGGGTAGTGAGGCGTCGTCAGGACAAGAAAGGTCTGCATCGCTTATCATGACGTCAGAGACTACTGATTTATTCTACATATCTCGGTAAATATTCTGGTTGACTTATTTTAACATTATGTAAATTACTCCAGACAGATAACCTTCACGGGGTAACTTATGTCTGATAACTAACGTGTATTCCCGTACACACATGGGTAAACTCATACAAACATACATGAACGTAACACACACACACACACACACACACCATATCACTAAAAGGCGACACAAAACACATACACATCCGCAAATGTATACAACACCCGCTTACTTACACTGCCTCTCCCTCTTCCCTCCCGTAGGTGGTACTGTATAAAGTTACCATCACACTATGTGGTGTAGTGTGAGGTGGACTTTATATAAATGGTGTAGCGACCACTCCACCTCAGCTTCCCTAGATTCTTTAAACAAGTTCTTTATACGCAGAATCTTGTTAATTAGTTAAGAGTAAAACACACTCTTTTTCTTCCTCCGTATAACTGTCCTTCACACTACTGTACCTGTTCCTCGGTGTTGCCTCTCCTGCTGTGTGTGTGTTACCCCGCAGCACCAAAATGTTACCCTCGCTCTGTGTGTGACTGTTGGCAATTCGTTTCTACTTCAGTGTCATTTGAGCCGAGTTCTGTTATTTATGGCAATAGTTCTTAAATGGTCATTGTTGAGGTCGTTGGTGGGTCGTTGAGGTCATCAGTAACATTTATCATCCGGTAGTACACTGTTGTCTCCATAAACTATCAGTGATCGACAGATGGGAACCGGTCTGTAGTTACTGACCTTTTGCTCAAGTCTCTCATCACACAGCCGGACAGTTACTTGGTACCTCCCAGTGTGGTAATGGGCGGTGTTAGGTGGTAGCCGCACCCTCTCACCCTTTATTACATTTCTCATGTCAAAATAACTTCAAAGATAATGAAGCATATCTTCACTGCGCCGTCAGCTCCTACAGTATGGTCGTTATACCACTACAGATCCTCTTTAAGTTTGACTCTCTTGGTCTGGTGTAGAAGGCAGACAGTAGGTCAGTTTTTCGTGGTAGCAGAAGATACAACAGTTCCACCTCACAGGTTTACTGGTGTAGTTTTGTCTTCAGGAGAATAAAGTTGGCGGTGTGTAGCCAGGAAGTGCTAGTGCTTGAGGCTCCTGTGGGCGTCTCCTGACAGGCTGGATTATAGAGAAATATTCCCTCTTACTCCTTCTTCCTCTTCCCTCAAGCGTCAGCGAACATAACAGAACAATTTACTAACATTTTCTGCAACTCGTGGACGACACTGATGAAGGTAATGTCCCGTGGATCACAGCCCGCAGGTACACACACAAGGACCCCTCATTACCCGCCACTCGTGAATAACACACTACACCACACGTTAAATAATATAATCTATTCGTTCATTCACCCGAGAATGTTGTGAAATTATCAATAATATGTGAATAATACATAATGCAGCCAACCAACCTTAGGTGTTATTTGCATTGAAACATTTGCAACATTGTGAGGAACACGGATATGTAATGCTTTTATTATTTATCAAATTTACTTGTTTATTACACTGTTGGGATTTATTCTTCTGGGGCAATTGTTATTACCCACACACGTTCTCTCCCCTTAACAACTGGAGTATTGGTCTATTGTCTTTCTGGTATCTGTAGACTTTCAACCAACATTTCCACCGAGAAGAATGGTCATCACATTCACAATTTTCTCAACGTAGAAAATGAAAGTTTGTTCCGTCACGAGGAAATAAGTACACCTGAGTTCACTTCCTCACATCTTCCCACAGTCACCTCTAACTAACTCTTCTCCAGCTTCTTGAGAGGGGGGGGGGAGGGGTTCGGAGGAGGTTCTTCTTTCTCTTGCTCGATTATTATTATTACAGCTGACGTCACGCCCGGAGGAAAACAAGCTCTGAGCAAGACTCGTTAGGTTAGGTTGAAAATATGTTATGTTTAGTTATATTGTGTAAGGTTGAGAATAAATAAGGCTAAGTTAGGTTATGTTGTGTTCTGTAAGGTTAGGTTAGGTTTAAAAATATCCTGGGGTCAACTCCTCCTCCTACAGTAGGGTAGTGTGGTGGTGGAGGCCGTGTTCTCCCCACATAACCGGATGTGTCAGTACTTGGTGTTCTCACATAACTCCGATCATTACACCAGGGATGTTATGCTCCTAGCTGCCTCACTTCCTGGTCAGTGACACAAACCCAGAGATTACGTGGGAACCTAACGCACGTATATACCTTTTGATGTGTCCTTCTGGTGGAATATTATGTGATGATTCTTGAGGACGTTGGCATCGTCTTGTGTGTGATGTACTGATTATCACTTATCCTACGAGGTTAAGTGACTCTTTATATATAAAAAAAATCAATAGTTTTGATTATTCACTTCAAGAAAATCACTCGTAAACGATGATAAATTTTAAAAACATTTAGAATAGGAAAAATATTGTATTAATAGACAATAGTGACTTTACAACCAATAACTGAGACTAAATGTGAGTTACTTGTAGTTACTTGAGGAGCGAAAATTTACACAGGGAAGTATTTACAACAGAGGAAGATAGCAAGTATACTGTAGTACACCATCACCATCATCACCATTACCACTACCACCACCATCATCATCATTACCACTACCACCGCGACCACCATCATTACCACTACCACCGCGACCACCATCACCACCGTGACCAACACCCACCATCATTACCACCACCACCATCATCACCAACAATATGACCACCAACCCCACCAGTACCACCACCCTCCTCACCACCACCGTCACCACCATAACAATCACCACCACCACCACCACTACCACCCTCACCATCATCACACAGGAAGCGGTCGACCTGTTGTTCTTCCTCGTGTCGCTCAACTCGGGTATGACAAGAATTTAACCTCCCGGCACTCTATTTGTCTCCCACCTGACAGCTTTTTACCGTCCACGCCGACTGCCCTACACTATCTGTCTTCCGTAAACTGTCTTCCCTATACTGTCAGATCGACGTAGAGAGTGACAGCAAGTAGAAATATCCACACAAGTCACTTCCATTATACAAAGTGGATTTAGTGCACGATTTAATTCCGCATTGATTTACAACCTTTCATGGCACTTCACTATACTGGTTTGTTGACGTAATTATTGTCACAGATCAAAATACGACTCACCTGAAGATTAGACACCCTATCTTATTTCACCTGATTTAAAGTAACTCTTCCAGGTAGCTTTAGGGTGTTCAATCATCAGGTGATATAAGCTGAGGGGGGAAGGGGTAGGTAGTAGTTATCCTTCAGGTGGACAGAAAAAACTAGTTCCTCAGAGGTTATCAAACACGGTATCTTTAAACCCTTACTAATTCACCTATATATAATACGTCCATCTCATTCTCATAACCTGTAACCAGAGCCTTCATAAATCTTCTTTAACTAGACTCACACCTCGCCTCACCTCACGCCTCACCTATTCACATCATCCAATAGAACTCTCAACCTATCATAACTCTCTAGGGATTTTAACTTCACATCATCTTCCTATTACTTGTTTTATTGTTGACCCTGACAGTGGTTCACATACGCTCTAGGTCCTCATCTGTCACCGAGGAGTGATTGTGTTTTACCTACACCAACCTGATGTTAATGTTAACCCGTTTATTTACATCTTCAGTCATTTTTTTTATATATTTTTTTACGATTTTAATTTTCTCTTTACTAATATTTCTTCCTTCCTAGATTGTCCTCTTTATTTTTCTTCTTACGTGTGTTCTCATGTCTTCATTCTCTCCTTACATCCTGTTTTTAGAGCTTATACACACACACACACACCATGGCAGCCTCTAGTATAACATTCTTCACGTGACCTCGCAATGTTTCTCCCTCATTTAGTATTTTGAGTCTGTTGTCTTGACTTCTAACACCCACCTTCATGCTGCTGCCACCCTACACCTTCTCAGTAATTACTTTATTTGTGTTTTCACCTAACCTAACGTTACCTAACCTAGCACAACCTAACCTAACTTAACGTAATGTAATCTAAACCAAAACTAAACCAACCTTCATCTTCTTAACCTAACCTAACCTCAACATCTACCTACTCAGGGTACCAAATTGCGTCTTTTTCTTCTTTTCGACAGACACGTAAGCACAGTCATAGACATAATAAGACATTAGACACTTCTACAAATACAGACACAGCCATTAGCAGTCAGCCATGGTAGAGGAGTGAGAGAAGGTTAATCAGGTTACCTACTGTGGCAACACCTGAGTGGCCGGGTTGAAATATGTGACCACACGTGATGCCTCTTCATACCTCTTGTAATACACACACACACACACACACACATACACACACACACACACACACACACACACACGTTAGGTTTAGCAGGTCAGTTTCGGTTAGGTTAAGTTAGGTCAGATATGGTTTGGTTAGGTTAGGTTACGTTAGGTCATGTTAGATATGGTTAGGTTAGGTTAAGTTAGGTCATGTTAGATATGGTTAGGATACCGTTAGGATGATTTAATCTTAAGGTGAAATTCGTATAAACTAAGGTGGTTTATTCTTCACGTGAGTCATTATACTAACCCCCCCATCACCGTGTTACTTGGTGGTCGTCGCTGGCAGGAACACACCAACAGTTCACAACGAAATTACATAATGGAGGTGTTACTTGATGATCTAAGGGGGTGAAAACTCTCCCTCGAGGAAGGAACAGAACTAAACTCAAGTATTATGTGTTGTTCCGTCTTGTTATCTTGAAAATTGTTACTGATGTAGTTATCTATTATAATGACATGATAGAAGTTGTTGTTGTTTTTGTTATTGTTTTTGTTTAGTTGTTGTTTTTGTTATTGTTGTTGTTTTGTTGATATTGTTTTGTTTTAGTTGTTGTTGTTTTAGTTGTTGTTTTTGTTGTTATTGTTGTTGTTGTTATAATATAAATTTATTAATATATACTGTACATTATTATTATACACCTACTTATATACACTTACCACTGGGGCCACGTCTGCCCTTAGGCCACTCCTACCTCTGGGCCACACCTACCCCTGGGGCTACTCCTACCCCTGGGGCTACTCCTACCCCTGGGGCTACTCCTACCCCTGGGCCACACCTACCCCTGGGCCATACCTACTCCTATGTAAGTCTGTGTAGCTGTGTATGTATGTATGTATGTATGTATGTATGTATGTATCCCCTCACTGTTCTATTGTGTTAGTCGACAATTTCCTACTACATGGTGATTTACCCACGACTATATTATATTAACTGACAGTAATTCTCATGGGGTGGTGGCAGAGTATTCATTTGTCTTGGTTATAAAGCAGTTCTTCCCTTCACCTACACAATGTTAACCTTTTGAACCCTGTCTGGTCTGTTTTTGGTCGTGGTACTTTTCACAATTACCACTTTCTTCACAGTTTATTCACATATTATTTTACCTGTATATTAGCCTAACCTAACCTATGCTGGCTTAACGCTAACGCTAACCTAACCTAACCCCCTTTCAGATAACACTGGAGTAGTTAAGCTTGAGGTTGGTCGAGTGTCATAAATGTTCTTCTCATCCTGGTGTCACAAGTCGTGTCATTTGTTGTTGTTTTTGTTATTAATTTTGTTGCTGTTTATTGTTGATTTTGTTGTTGTTAGAACATAAGAAAATAAGGAGTCTGCAATAGGCCGGTTGGCCTGTGCATGGCAGCTCCTGTCGAGAGTTACTACCACTCTCTATCGTCCATGAATCTATCTAGCCTCCTTTTAAAACTTTCCAGAGTTCCAGCACTTACTACAAAGTTGCTAAGCTTGTTCCACTCGTCCACCACCCTATTTGTGAACCAGTTTCTTCCTATCTCCCTCCTAAACCTAAACTTATCCAACTTAAATCCGTTGCTACGAGTCCTATCCTGCTCGGATATTATAAGAACTTTATCTATATCCCCTTTATTGATTCCTTTCACCCACTTAAATACTTCTATCATATCTCCCCGCACTCTTCGTCTTTCTAGGGAATGCAAGTTAAGTTTCTTTAACCTATCCTGATATGGAAGGTTTCTAAGTCCCGGAATCATTTTTGTCATTCTTCGCTGCACCGACTCTAGTGAATTTATATCCATTCTATAATAGGGGCACCAGAACTGAACCACATAATGGAGGTGCGGCCTGACTAGCGCAAGATATAGTTACTTTGTTGTCTTTTGTTTTCTTATTGTTGCTGTTGTTTTTGTTCTTTTCATTATTTTTGTTGTTTGTGTTGTCATTGTGTTATTGTTGTTGTTATTATTATTTAGGAGACACTTCATTTCACATTCTTCCTACTTACCTGTAGCTTAATTACTTGTTTCTTTTATCATTCTACCTTTAATTATATGGTCCACCTATTTTAATTACCTGTGTGATTAAGACACCTGTACATTCTAACTCACGGTGCTTGAAGACAGGTAATTCTCACATCATCAACACCGTCGGTAATCAAATTTCCACAGCAGCACGAGCAGAGGTTGAAGGTGTGTGATGGCCGAGTAACCCAGTTGGTGAAATAACAGGCAGTGGTGACCCGGGCGATCCTCTCTTACCCCGTTATTTACTCCAGAGCTCACACGACAGTTCACACTCACTGCCGCCGCTTTGACACGTCTAATTCATAATGACGACGAGTCTACCCCCCCCCCCCCAAAAAAAAAATAATAATAATATAAATAAATAAATAAATAAATTGATTCTAAACGTAAATTGAATATGGTGAACAGAATTTACCTGAAGATTAGACACCTAGAGGGGTTATCTTAGGCCAGCTTAGGTTAGGGTAGGTTAGGTTAGGCTAGATTAGACTGGGATGCCAAACCTTCAGGTGAAATAAATTAGGGTGTCCAATCTGCAGGTAATCCACTAACACACTGACACTGACGCCCCTTTTGTCTTTAAGTCACGCCTTCACGCCCATAAGTCACGCCTTCACGCCCACGTTTCAATCTCACGCATAAACATTCGAAATTTTATATTCTTAAGACATACCATAAAGTCTCATTTCCTTTGTGAAAGTGAGGTGAGGCGGGCCAGGAACGTGAACCAGCCCTTATCAGGATATAGAGCACGTAACGTGACTGGTCCATCATCACTGGTAGAGCCAATCACCGCCTTGTATTGTATTGTATATGTTACAGTCAAATCGTGTAATCAGGCATTTCACGAAATGCCTAATTACACACAATAATACACACACACACACACACCTGAACAATTTGTCTTTAACATGACATAATCACACGCTGTGTCTTGTACTTTCCCAGGTCACTCCAGGGAGCCGTGCAGGAAGGGGGGGGGAGGGGGAACTTACCATTATCATCACCTTCTGTCACTCCTTCACACCATCACCTTCACTCTCACCATCATATACACACAGAGATAGACAGATACATACATACATACACAGAAAGATAGAAAAAATACTTCACAAATTGCCTCAAGATAATTATTGTTGTAAGGTTAAAAGGTAGAAAAATTGGCGTTAAAAATGTCATCAGGTGATTATAGTGTAGTGGGGCGTCCTCCACTTCCCGCCGGCGACGCTGACGGTGAGATTTATCCCACGGAGGGTGTTGACGATGCTGTCTGCCCACGTACAAACACTCACTCCTGGTCACGTACAAACACTCACTCCTGCCCACGTACAAACACTCACTCCTGCCCACGTACAAACACTCACTTCTGCCCACGTACAAACACTCACTTCTGCCCACGTACAAACACCTACGCCTGCCCACGTACAAACACTCACTCCTGCCCACGTACAAACACTCACTTCTGCCCACGTACAAACACCTACGCCTGCCCACGTACAAACACTCGCGTCTACCCACGTACTGTACAAACCTTTCACGTCTACCTATGCATAAATACCCACACCTACCCACGCCTGCCCACGCCCATGTGCGAAAGACGTGAAACTACTCCTCTCACACCAGCGTGGGAAGGCAGTGCGAGAGGTCCCAGGTTAATTAACAGGTAATGAATATCCTAGTGTGACTGACCCACCTGTCCTCTTCCTCCCTCATACAGGTGCCAGGTGTGGAAGAGTCGCGTCCACCTTTAATTAATTGGTTCTTGTTCGTAAAATTGAAGCGTTTTTATGCGTATCAAAACCATTTTCTTCTTCATGTTAAATGTTTATAAACGTTGAGAAAATGGCAACTGACTTAGAACGTAGTCTAATCAACACTGACATCGTGTACCTGAGTGTAGTCTAATCAACACTCACATCGTGTACCTGAGTGTAGCCTAATCAACACTGACATCGTATACCTGAGTGTAGTCTGATCAACACTGACATCGTGTACCTGAGTGTAGTCTGATCAACACTGACATCGTATACCTGAGTGTAGTCTGATCAACACTGACATCGTATACCTGAGTGTAGTCTGATCAACACTGACATCGTATACCTGAGTGTAGTCTAATCAACACTGACATCGTGTACTCTTTAACACCTTCTGATCACTCATTAGCGGAGTTGAGATAGAAGGTACTGAGACATGTTTTATTAAAGGTACATTGAGGTCACCTGAAGATTAACACATTAGTTTTATTTCACCTGATAATTAAATACCTTGACGTTACCTGGGGGGGTTAGGTTAGGTTAGGTTAGCGTTAGGTTAGGTTAGCGTTAGGTTAGGTTAGCGTTAGGTTAAGTTAGCATTCGGTTAGGTTAGCGTTAGGTTAGGTTAGCGTTAGGTTAGCATTAGGTTAGGTTAGCGTTAGGTTAGGTTAGCGTTAGGTTAGGTTAGCGTTAGGGTGAAATTAGCTGGGGTGGTAATCTTTATGTCTTCTGAAACTTTCTCAATAAGGTACAGGGAAGCTACAGGAGAGGATGTTGACTGTGTGAACTTTGTAGGGTAAGAGAAGACGATATATTGCGGTGGGGTTTGTTGACTTTTTTTTAGTTTCTCGCTCAGGTGTGTCTGGAGCGGCATCGTTAACAACAACAACAACAGCAGTAGTAGTTACACCGACAGCCAATAACTTGTGTACCGCCGCCGCTAACAAGGACAGATACTCGCGGTGACAACAATCAACCCGCCCTCTACCTCTACCTTGTGATCGTCTAATGAACACGAGCAGTACTTACCAATGACCTGATTAGCACAACACTCACCCCGCCCCGGTCCTGCCCACACTAACTACCATGCTAATAGGTCCACCCACCATCCCTACTACCATGCCACTATACCCACCCCCCCCACACATCACTACCCATGCACCTCCCATCACAACCCACGGCGGCACCTTGAACCTCTTCCCCCCTCCCCCTCCCATCCCCCCCCCCACCTACTAGGGACATCTTCATCCTTCTACTTCCCCAGATACTCACATCCCATCCTCCTTGTTCCCTATATCAGGATTAGATGGGTCGCCTCCTCCTCATTCCACAAGAACACCGTGGAAGCAGTTATTCCACCACACTCCAAATCCATCCAAATTCAATTCAATTCAATTTCCCCCTCGTCTCCCCCTCCCTCCCTCTCACGTCCTACGCCTACCTATTCAAGAGTCTCTAGTTGGTCCTTCCTCTCCCTCCATCCATCAAGGGTTCCTCCTCCTCCTCTTCAGTCTACGTCTCCTTACGCCCATCGCAGGGATCCCACAGTTCAGTCTCCGGCAAGGTTACTCGGCCCTCCCTGGGTGAAGCTGTTGGTGTATGCAGTGGTCTCTGTCTCAGTTAGTGCAGCATCTCTCGACACTCTCTGTTCCCAACCCTCGTCTACTGCCACCCGTTGACTCCTTCACTAGCTCACTGGGTGGTTAGTTAGTCTAGCTAGTACAACCCTCTGATAATTAAGGATGGATATAATGATTATATTCTTTTCTATATGTGTCTTTATACCATCATAAAGTAATGTGGTGGAGAAAGTCACGTTGAG
Source organism: Homarus americanus (assembly GCF_018991925.1). NCBI lineage: Eukaryota > Metazoa > Arthropoda > Malacostraca > Decapoda > Nephropidae > Homarus > Homarus americanus. The sequence continues at coordinate 775,589 of NW_024754704.1, forward strand.
AGAGTTTTAGGGAAGTTTATTGCCTTATTCCTGGTTATACAACGTGAGTGTTGAAGGTTTGGCCTAGCGGTACAGAGGCGTCACGGAGGCAACCACCAGTGTGTTAGTACAGCACCACCAAGTATGTCTTAACATGAACCACTAAGTCTTAACAGGGTCATTTCTCTCTCTCTCTCCCTCTCTCTCCATTATAAACAGTTATCAGTACAGAGTTACACCACACATTACCGGCACAGCAGTACATGACTTGTTGCCCCCCTCCCTCTCACGGTGTATTGATAAACATTACTTGGCTGCGTAAGGCCCATAAAGTAAATATTTACGTTAATGTTGATAAAAGGTTACATAAAACCACCACAAGTCAAGGTTAAACTCTCCGCTAAATAATAATTACAGAAAAAAGGGTTAAGTTTTTGGCTACATGAATTACAAAATATTACAAGATAAATTATAAGTTACATATGAAGTGATTTAAGCTGGGATGTAATATATAAATAGGTCTTGGCTCGGGTGTATTACTTGTCCTCTTTCAAGGCCGGAAATTAAATGTTCGGCCATTTTATCACCATTTAATATATCAGAAACTCTGGCGAACGAACCACAGCTGACGAGGTTCTTTTGTTTTTAAATACGTGGATAGTAGTAGTAGTAGTAGTAGCAGTAGTAGTAGTAGTGGTAGTAACATGAAAGGTAAATAAATGGGTCAATGAAATCCAAACTTTATTTGATATCGCTAAAACTAAACACAAGCATCGCTGGAACTACCTGATGTGCACTATCCCTGATATTGGACCTCTCCTTCACCCTCTGGAAGAAAGCCATCAGTGTCGCTTTTATTCCAACACTAATGGAAAGCCACTACCTAACCCCATCAGAAAGGTCACTCCTTGAACTACCGCCGAGACTGGGAGGAAGGGGATTGACTAACCCAGAGGAGCTTGCTGCCACCGAACATCAGAACTCTGTCACGCTCACGGCAGCCCTCACTGAGCACAGAATGCAGCAAGAGAGATAGATACCAACGACTTTCACAAGATTCGACGGTGCATTACGACAGAACGGCAGCACACCCAAAGTGATAAACTTCAACCACTGATGCAACAACTGTCAGTGACCTTCAGGAAAAAAAAGTAGCTGTAGAGCAGGCGGTGGGCGCCTCAAACTGGCTAACAACATTACCGATAAAGCCTTAACAAATACGAAAGTACAGATGCCATTGCTCTTAGCCTAAGGTATGTTTGGCCAGTAGAAGGCATGCCCAGTTGCCCACCCAATGCGTGTGTGGCTCATCCTACGACATCGACCAACGAAAGCCGTGTGGTCGTCAGTGCTTGAGGATTCTTGACGCGGAGACAATGATCCTTTTTTGACATCAGTAGAGGTGATAAGTCCCACCGTCTCCTACCTGAAGAAAGCCCACCTTCAACACCTGCCTCGCCACTAATGTCACGGTGGTTAAAGGAGTCACTCTCTGCTCCCTCGGTCGTGAAGATAAAGTGAATCACGCACTTAACGGAGATGAGGTCTGACACACACACACACACACACACACACACGCGCACACACACACACACACACACACACACACACACACACACATTTCCCTCTATATAAAGTAATTAACATGTAATACCACTATGTTTTCTTCCTCACACCAATAGCCTGTAGTTGTGTTGTCCTGTACACAACACTCTACAGGAGTCCTTGTAATAAGTGACCTAGGTACTACAGCTACACTACAGTACGATCAGTGACAAGTGACTCCAACACTACAGCTGCATTAAAGTAACAACAACACCAAGTGACTCAAACACTACAGCTGCATTAAAGTAACAACAACACCAAGTGACTCAAACACTACAGCTGCATTAAAAAAGTAACACCAATAATAACAAAGATAAATTAAGTACTCCCAAACAATAGTCAGATCATACCCAGAGGCACTGTAAATACCCCAACGTACCAAACAATAGCAACAAAAGGCCTGGGGAGGGGTAGCGGGGTGGGGGAGGAGGTGAGGGTGGGATGGGGGACGGGGTGAAGAAGTATTATGCACGAGTCAACCTCACCTACGGTCATACCAGCCGCGGGAGGGAGTAGGAGGAGGTAAAACTCAGTGATGGCCCTAACGCAGTAATGACCAGCCTGAAGGAGTCGTTTACTACCTCTTGCAGTCATTCCAGGCGTAATTGTGGTCTCCCGACTAATATATATATACTGTATATCGTCGTGAAGGAAGGTAATTGTGCGCTTATTGAACCGTAAAAAACCGTGTTAGCGAGAGAAGAACGTCAAAGAGGAGGAGAGTGAAGGTCCTATGAGCATTTATTACTCGCATTATGAGGTATGACAGACACTCACTTGCGGTCCAAAATAATTACTCATACAATGGTTCAGTTTTATATAATGGATTATTTTTCTCCACTAAATTGTTTCTTTTTTTCTGGTTCTTGGTCGTCCTGGATATAATAAAGTTCTTCTCTTGGTCAAATACTCCCAGATATTATTTCAATTTTCTTTCGGTCATTATTTTAATTTAGGGAAGTCAATGGTATAATAATAATAATAATAATAATAATAATAATGATAATAATAATAATAATAATAATAATAATAATAATAATAATAATGATAATAATAATAATAATAATAATAATAATAATAATAATAAAAGCATATTCGTTGATTTGAAGCCAACATTAACTGGTGCTGTCACGTACACTCACCTGTCACACACTCACCTGTCACGTACACTTACCTGTCACACACCATTCGGGTCTTTCTGAAGAGCGTCATGAGTTTAAAGTTTAATTGAATTTATAACGATTAAGATTTCCGCTTTTCATTTTCTTTTTAATTTGATTTTAATTTGATCGTCCTCAATGACGGCGCCCAACCTAACCTAACCTGACCTGACCCTTAAACTAACCTTCATCTTACCTAATTTTAACCTAGCCTTTACCAACCTTATCCTATCACCAATCAAACCTAACCTAACCTAACCCAACTTTATTTAGGCAATTTAAACGACGTCTCTCTATATCCGGGTGAGACAACAGTGATCCAGACAAATTGTGGCCATAACTCAGGAACTTTTTGTTGTCATGTTTACAAGAAAAAGATAAAGAAGAAAAATATAAAGAAGTGTCCCCTCCCCGTAATCAGCGTGACGTTCACCCCCAACAATAGATGTCGCCTCCTGCCACACACACCCTCCTCTCCTAGGCCTATGTCTCCTGCCACGCTCCCACTAACACAATCACAACCCACACCAGCCATTAGGTCGAGAATCTACCATATCGTAGTACGTATCTCAGCAGTAATGTAAGTATTGGGGTACACCTGTGAGTCTCTAGCCCTCAGGTGCCTCTGGTGGAGTTGTGTCGTAGGGACGTCCGCTGCGAGGACAGGTAGAGATATGGCTGATTATTGGGCACTACGAGATAGGCAGGATAAAAGGGCGTCCTATAATGTTAGTTAATAACACTCTCTGGTTCACCTGTAGGCGTGATAGATCATCCAAAGGGGGGCGGATGGGCGTGAGTTATTGTCCCACTACGACCTGTAACCTGGGTAGCCCCTAGGACTGGCAGCCGAGGGACGAGACCCCGCCCCTGTCACACTGTGTTGATATAGCAGCTCTTTCCTGCAACGTTGTCTACATAGTCAGCAGATGTGTGTGTGTCGTGAGCTGCTGACAAACGCCATCTAACGTTAATATCCCCCCTCCTTTCCTTTGCTGGAGGTTGCGTGAGAATGCATCAAATTCACTTACTTATTATACGACGATAAGACGGTCAAATTGGCTACAAATTTGCTTCCATGACTAAAAAAATGATTTAGGAATCTTTGAAAATGTGATAGTGTTCAGAACCAGTAATATACCTCATTTATAATCACTAATAATGTAATTAGATTGTTCAAAATGATGATGGATTGTTTGATTTATCTAATGTTTAATTGTGTACCTATGATCAGTGTTGGTACTCAGGTAATTATTGATAATCAGTGAGCAGAACACCTGGCGGCCACCACAACACACACCTGAGCCAGCAGGGACAGTTTACCTTCACTCGCTATCAATAATTAAAAACACGAATATAAATGCTAAGTCATTATGTCCATTAGTGGAAAGACTGTCCTACCCACAGAGCATTAGCTGGTGCTCTTAAGGGGGAGAAAGGTCTACACTCCCTTCATTTATACCGTTAATTAACCCTTCTGAACCTATAGTATGGCACACAACACAAAGGCTGGACACCTCGGCCGCGGGAAAAAAAATGAGACGAGGCAATTAAAGTATCGCCTGCTGGAATATAATTGGATCTGTAGCTGGAGGCGAGACGGCAGCTCCCTCCCTCGTGTGCGTCGCTCCTTTGTTGTTGTGAGGTGCGGTGTGAGGCGTCATCTGGTGCCCGCCGCCGCCGCCTCCTCCCTCCTTTTCCCTATACCCGTGTTACTCTCTGGGCAGTGTTGGTGTTGTGTTCACTGTTGTGGGTAATGTTGAAGTTTATCTCGTAGTAGGCAGATGGTTGTGGCACCAAGGGTTCTCGCTTCTGACGGTGCGTGCGATCGAGGTCTTTACCCCAGTGGCCTCCCCGTCAGGTTCTCAGCTCCGTCAGGGAGGATAACTTCCCTCCTGGAGTTGACTGGTGAGGTGAAGTTGTGCACCAGGAACTTCAGGGGTCACCAGGAGGAACATGTTCAACTCTAATACCATAGTGTAGGTTACTGTGGTTTATCTCAGGGTAGTGTTGTTTTATCGCTTATGGGAGTTAGTGATCAGCCACGTGTATAGTTCACTTTGTTAGGTAATTCACGGACGTCAATGCTTGAATCGGATCACCTGAAATTTTCCACCCCAGATTAATTCACCTGAAGATTAACCACCCTAACACTACTTGTGGGAGGAGGTTAGGTTAAGTTAAGTTAGGTTAGCATTTGGGTAGTTAATCTTTAAGTGAAATAAGCTAGGGTGGAGATTCTTCAGGTGATCCCTTGAAATTTTTTTAGAAATACGATATTGTCTCACGAATCTTGGGAAAAAAAGTCACGTACAAAATTCAGCTAACCTAATCAAACCTAATCAAAATCTTTACTTTTTTCCCGATAACGTGTCTCACTGCGACTTTTTTCCCGATAACCTGTCTCACTGCTACACCGACGAAAGGAAACATCATTGAATTCACAAACCGAAGAACACACACAACAGGACCAAGAAAAACAACTGGTAGTGTCTTGAAGGTTTGATAAGTGTCCTGGAGTAATGATCACTGTCAACCCTCAGGCCCCGACTACCCCCCCTAACACAACCCTCTCACGGACCAGCCAGCAGGAACCATATCATTACGTGTTGAAGCTGTGTGTTCTGTACTCACGTTCACAGCTTCTCCAGGTGTGTGTGTGTGTGTGTGTGTGAATCTTAATTAACAGGAGGTTTTATTAGTTTATTAAGGGATATAAAGATATAGCTCCCATTAACATTTTTTTTTCATTATATATCTGGTGAATGTGTATCAAGATTTCCATATTGAAATTGAATCACCTGCATTCACCCTCCCCCCCACCCCCTCCTCCCTCCACTAAACGCTACCTGGGGATTAGGTTTGATTAGTGTTTGGTTAAATTAGGTCAGGTTAGGCTGGGTTAGGTTAGGTTGATAAAATAAACATGAGGACGAGTGTTTAGGTGATCCACAAGAGTACCTGGAGTCGTGTGTCAGTCGTGAGAAAGAGGCTCTCTCTCTCTCTCTCTCTCTCTCTCCTGGAAGCTTCACCCTTACTGTACTGAGTATTGTGCCTTATTGCCTCAGTTATCAGAATCCGGCCCTGGGCAGCCCCTCAGGCCACGACACTACCACAAACCGTTCACATCCTCTTGCGGAGATGTGATGTGTGTGTGTGTGTGTGTGTGTGTGTGTGTGTGTGCGGTGACTGTTGCCTCATAGTCCATGTCTGTGCCTGTTGTTGACTTAAGGGCCGAAGATCTTATTCCCCTGAGACCTCAACAGAGAGAATGATGAGTAACACCTCAACCAGACCACGATGATTTAATTTCTGGGCTGCTGCTTCTGTTCTGATAACACCTCAGCCAGTATAGCACAGAAGCACTTTGCACTAGGTCCCATCCCGCCCGATGGCATGAACACCAGAGGAGTTAAGCTGCCTTGGTCCACGCTCTGGATTCTCTTTTCTTACTCTCGTCTTTTTCCGTTTTCGTTTCTCCTGTGTGCAGCCTCGAGAGTCAGGTCACGGTGACGTGCGGCCATGGGATCGAATATCCTGATATCAAAGACGGCTCGCTGTCCCCTCGTCCAGAATCCTTGAGCACTGACGTCCATACTGGCTTCATCAGTTGAGTTGGCAGTCTAATAAAGGAAATGCTCTCCATCCACTGGGAGGAGGGTCGGTTACGCAGTGGCGTCGATGCAGATCTCCTTCAACATATTTGCTGTGAGGTCCCTTACTTTATCGTGACTCATGCAAACGAAGCCTTCCTTCTTACACACCTTGGCTTGGTTGACATCGGAGGACGTCCCACACACGCAATGAGCGGGCATACCTTCCACTGGTCAACCGTACCTTACAGCTATGAGTTCTACTACTACTACTACTACCACTACCACTGCTACTTCTATTACTATTAATACTCCTACTGCCGCTACTACTACTACTACCACTCCTCCTCCTCCTCCTCCTACCACTCTAAAGGACAACCAAAGGAACCATCGCATCACAGGTTGGCACTAAACACTTGGAATCCTTTGGCTGGGTAGTGACCAAGTCCCTCGATGGGAACTTTTACATCAGTACACACAAACACCACATTAAAACATTATTTATCACCACATTAAAACATTATTTATCACCAAGCTGGTTTTGCTATTTATATAAAGTCTGCGGAGTGTTTTCGATAAGGACACCGAACGAGCAACTACCTACAGTACACTCACTACACCTGCTGGGCTATATATACTGTACACTAACCTGGGTGTAGTTCTTCCTGACCACACCTCATGGAAAACATAGTGTGTTAACGAAGATATCTTGCTAATAATAATAATAATAATACAATGGACTAATAAAATTTATACATATATTACTATTATTTTTTTAGTTATTTTAATGTATTTTGGGGGGAATATTGTTTTTATTTTGTTCATATTAATATCTGAGCCGTCTTATTCTCGATTTTTCTATCAGTGAGAAGGAAGAAGAGGAGCGGAGGAGGAGAGGAAGAGGAACAAGAAGAGGAGGTATTTGATTTTTTCTTCTATCAACAACAGTTCAACGTAATGTGTGTGTTGGTCAGCCGCTGGTGAGGACAGTGACGCGTGATGATGGTGTTCCAGTAGTTGTAAGGCTCTGTTCCCGGTAACTGAGTTCAAGGCGTGTCAGAGAACTTCCTCTTTTTATTATTCCACAGAAGCTAAACAACATTTTAGTGTCAAGAGAAATAAAGATATTTTTATATTCATTTGGCTTAAAAGCTTTCTACTGAAGGAGTGTTACGATAAATATAGAAATAAACTTACATTGACAAATTTTGACTTAGCATATTAAACACTCGAGTCACCGATTAACATCAAGAGGAAAATTAGCACTATATCAGCCTGGCGAACCTTGTTACTTCCGTGTGTGTGTGTGTGTGTATGTGTATGTGTGTGTGTGTGTGTGTGTAACAATCCCCTGGTATATTCTCCACACATAACATTAGGAAGAGGTTGCGCGCGTGACGTCACAGATCACCTGGCATGACGTCATAGATCAGCTGACGGTTTGTTTACCTGTGACAGTTTGGACAAGAGTGTAATAGAGACTAAGGTGGTAACAACAGTGCGTCTAGCAGCTGCCATCACCCCTTTCCCTTAGGCCTGTAGGGATATCGACTGTCAGCTGGTGGTGGTAAGGACGTCAGCACCCCTTCAGGACCTCCGGCTACCCACCCTTCCTTTAGTGTCAGTTGGGGGTGGTGAAGACTCCGCCATACTGTACAGGTATATGAACTATACCCCTATGCCTTGTCCTATGTTATGCTATGTTAAGCTAGGTCAGGTTAGGTTAGCTGCAAGATCATCTCAATTCCAATCATCCTTGCAAATTTCCTTTAAAAATACCATTCCAATCACCTCCAGGACTCGGATGCCTTCAGTCCTATCCGTCCCCCAGCCCCACACCCCAGCCCCCCACACCCCCATCCCCACACCCCCCCCCCCACACCCCAGCCCCCACACACCCCCCCAGCCCCACACCCCACACACCCCAGCCCCCACACCCAGCCCCACACCCCAGCCCCCACACACCCCAGCCCCACACCCCACACCCCAGCCCCCACACACCCCAACCCCCAGCCACACACCCCAGCCCCACAGCCCCACACCCCAGCCTCCCCCCACAGACCCCCCACACCCCAGCCCCCCACACTTAATTTGACCTTAATTACGCCTGGTTAAGTATCGGCGATTTATAACATTAAATAAAACGATAATAATTGATCACTGCGACAACCAACCAGGCCCTTAAATAAGTAGCCCCAAGCAGTGGCCCCGAGTCTATAATTACGTGCCAGCGGCCAGATATGTGGATCACCAGCCAGATGTGACATAGACCAGATATGTGGTACTCCCAGCCAGATATGTCCCGACAAATTAGTGTGTGTGCATATCTGGCATTTTACCTGGTATTGAAATAATTGTCAGAAGCCGGTCTAGGATAACACAGGAGAGAGAGAGAGAGAGAGAGAGAGAGAATGAGAATGTGTGTGTGTGAGCAGCGGGACCTGACAGTGACCAACAGCACCGGGTCTCTGCACGAGCTTCCCTGGACAATAATGGTAAATGTGGTTAGGTTAGGTTAGGTTATTGCCATCTGCCGAGTCTCCTACCTCGTTTACCTCAATTCACTGGTAGTTACAAACCCCCCTAACCCTCCCTTTAATAATGTCTCACTTGCCGCCATTATGTGAAGTCGTAGTGGATTGTGGGACCTGACCAGACTAGCTGCGTGATTGTGTTGTATTTATGGTGTTGAGAGCGACGTTCCTGGGTGTATTATTGCGTATATTTTATCTTTGTTTTAGTATGTATACATAATGAGTGAGGTTGTGTTCCTTAAAGTGTATTTTATTGTAGAAATTAAGACGTATTGTGGTTGTTTTTGGTGTTCAGTTCCCGCCACCACCGCAAGATGTCACTTAAGTCAGCATATTCGTAAATGTGTCACAATATTTACATTTCGATATAAATTTCTTCATCAACAAGTGACAATTTAAGTTAACTGTATGTCATAGTAAATAAAAAAAGCATCAACTTTAATTTAATATTGTATCATCAAACAAAAGACTAACTTCTACTGTTATATTAGACTCGCCAAGTATCGCCACTGTGGTTTTCTTGGTCTTTAAATAAAAAAACAAGAACTTACGAATTTACGGGCCATTACAACACGTCTCTTTACTGGCCCTGGGAGATGATTATATAGGCGAACGTGTTCCTGAGATAGTATGGTCTTATTACAACTCGCCGTGTTTGTCTGTCAGTCGCCCTTCCAGCCTATGAAAGTAAATAATTCTTGAAGGTGTTGACAAATTTCCTTGGAACTTGGTATAACTAATCCTCTCTGTTCCTCCCCTTCCTATCAATCCCAGAGAGCTAGAACTAGTTTGATAACGGGTTTGATATTATTATTTTAACCAACCAAGGGATTAAAGGCTTTCCAACATAAATCATGTGTTTGACTCTTACTGAACGCTTAAACACGGCAGGTAACTGTAATTATGGATCACCTGAAGATTACCACCTCCCACCCCCCCTCACAGGGTTATTCCCCCCATGATTGTATAAAACGTTATCTGGGGTTTGGTTAGGTTAGGTTAGTAAATCAATGTATTTTCCCCATCTTACCTGTATAATAGTTGTGTAAACAGGTGAGTCAGTACATCATTAACCTTTTCACCTCACTTGGTCTTGTTTAAGGTAGGGTGGCGGGGGGAGGGGGGTAGGTATTGTAGGTGAGAGCTGGTTTCCCTTTTGCTTCTTTTCCCCCTTTCACCCCTATTCCCCCTCTCCCCCCCATGCCCCTTTCCTCCCATTACCTCTCCCGTGAACACCCCTTTCACCCCCCACGCCCTTCTCACCCCACTACATCTCCCTGATTACACCCCTCTCCTCACACCTCTCTCCTCACACCCCTCCTCACACCCCTCTCCTCACACCCCTCTCCTCACACCTCCCTCTCTCCCCCTCATATACCCCTCTACCCCTTGACGGTGATTTGCGTCTAATAGATGTCAAAATGAACACTACGACTACTGTTGTATTGGCTGTCAAAATTCTTCGTTCGTTGTGTCATATTGTCTAGCCAAAAATTTTAGATTCTTTTTGCAGTGAGTGTACATTGTATACCTGCAGTGTCTATATACATACTGAACTGTGTACCTGCATTGTGTATATGCATGCTGAACTGTATACCTGCATTGTGTATATACATGAACTGTATACCTGCATTGTGTATAGTGTTACGAACCACGCCATCTATTGTCCTGATCTACCTACCCAGCACCACGAGCAACGCCATCTAGGGACGAAACCCGAGTATGACTTGTCTTAGTTACCACTCCGGGGTTTCCCTTATCCATATCCTGGTTGTTGCGTCACCTCCTACAAGTCTTCTTCGTCAGCTCCAGTTCGATGAGAGTTCAGTTCACTCTGGGAAGTGATCACAGGATCACCTATCCTGGAAACCTACGGCACAGTGACCACCTACCGTCTTCTACAATACTCAGCCTTACTCGTCAGCCATCTCAGCTCCGCACTTAAGTATTTGTAATCTTATATTGCCTCCCCACCTCCACCTTGCTTCAAATTATTGTATGTTGTATAAATATGTATATACTGTTAATGTTTAGGTTAAGTATGGTTAAGGGTAAATTATAGAAAGCTGAATATTTTGTTAAGGAATTTATGGTACTTTATTCTACACAACAAAAACTCTCATCCTTTGTCTACCCTTTTATAGTCCGATTGTCTTTGTTTTTTTATTGTTGTTGCCTGTTGGGATCTGGGTAGACTTTTAACTATATTCTAAATCCCCAACTCGTAACAATATACATGCTGAACTGTATACCTGCATTCTCTACAGTATATGCGTGTGAATGAATGTAAACTTGTATAACTATTTTACCGAATAAGTATCTAATATATCTATCATGAGGCCATTAAGAAGGTCGAAGAAGTTCATTGTTAATATTCGTCGTCGTTCTTGTGTGCGTGAGTGCGTGAGTTAGACAGTGAGTGAGTGTTTTCCTGGCCCAGTATACAGAAGGGGTTTAATCTTCACAGTAAGTAAGCGACCTTTCTACCTCTTTATGGTTCACTCACTCACTCGCTCACTCACTCACTCTGACCCGGGAATATTCGTTGTGGGGAATAAACCCGGATTGAGAAGAGAGGCAGTACAGATGGCGGTCGTTGTCAGAGAGCTGCGGTCACCTTTAACAGCCAGGAGCTTTCAATAAAAACTTAACCACAGGAACCTTTACTGGTGAAGGGGGGTGGGGGGGTATAATGACCTCTGTCCTTCCTGGTTTCTGTGATGAGGTGATTGTCGTGGAGTGGTGATGACGTGGTAGTAATTGTGGAAATTATATATAACAATCGCCCTGCTGGCACGCTGGGTGGTGTTTAGAATAATGGATGCCCCTCGTGTAACGAGAATGGCCGGCACTAGGGCCACCTAGGCGTGAATTTGTTTAAAGTGTAGAAGCTGTCGCCAACACAACAACCACACCCTAAGTTAACGAGCTGTATGACCCAGTGTCAAGGAATAGTCCGAGAAGACCGGACAACTCGCCAACTGCACTGGCTAACCATTACCCCGGAACACGATCCGCAAATCGATTAACATCCAGGCGATTAGCATCCAGGTTCCCAATTACTGCTGGGTAGACAGAGGCAAATGGCGTAAAGAAACTTGCCCATAGTTTCACCCTGCCCGGGGATCGAACCCGGGTGCATCCGCTTGGGACGCGAGCATGCTGACCATTACACACACGTCATGGTTGTCAACGTGTGTAAGTCAACATCAATATCACACAATAACTAGTTATGTCACTCACTGTCCACCTCGACGGACCACAGGACTATTGTGTCACCTAATAAGGCAATTACATCACAGCAGTTAGTAGAGCGGCCAGCAACAACAACGCAACAGTGTTTGGTAATAAACCGAATTCTTTCTGCTGGTGGTGGTAGTGGTGATGGTGGCAGTGGTGGTGATAGTCGTGGTGGTGATGGTGGTAGTGGTGGTGATAGTCGTGGTGGTGATAGTGGTGGTGATAGTGATGTAATTAAAACACGTAATATAACTGTAATCCCAAACAGTAATAGTAATTATCAATACATAGAACATTCCTTTAAGTGTACAATATTATGATAAATATATACATATACATAGCCACCAAAAATGTATACCCAGAGTTTAAATGAATACGCATTATTCTTTTTGTCGGGAATCTTGCATGATGTCGTACGCTGTGAAGGAGCAGTTGAAGAAAATGATGAAGGGCCAGGTAGGTACAAGGGGCCAGGTAGGTATATGGGGCCAGGTAGGTATATGGGCCAGGTAGGTATATGAACCAGGTAGGTACGAGGCCCAGGTAGATACAAGGGGTCAGGTAAGTACATGGGCTAGGTAGGTACAAGGGGCCAAGTAGGTACAAGACCCAGGTAGGTACAAGGCCAGGTAGGTATAGGGGCCAGGTAGGCCAGGTAGGTACCAGGCGAGGCCCAGGTAGATACAAGGGGTCAGGTAAGTACATGGGCTAGGTAGGTACAAGGGGCCAAGTAGGTACAAGACCCAGGTAGGTACAGGAGCCAGGTATCAAATGAACATCTCTGAAGGTTTACAAAAAAAAAAAATAATAAAAAAATAAAATTACTGAAAAAAATCTATACCCGAGTGAGTAAGAGGAACCGCCCGATAATGATTACAATTTCACTCCGTCACTTATACATTTCACTCTGCCGAGATTCTCATCGCTACTGAGTGTAAATTTCATGTTATATATATAAATTTGAAGGTTCTGTGTGTGTGTGTGTGTGTGTGTGACGGAGAGATGCAGGCTGTGTGGTCCAGTTCCTCCTTCCTCTGGGATATGGATATTGAGTTAGGTTAAGTTAGCTTAGCTTAGCGTTAGGGGATGTTAGGTTAGCGAGAAATTAGGTTAGCTTAGGTTAATACGTCCTGGCAATGAGCAGCCAAGGTAATAAATCTGCCTAATAAAACACGAACCACAGATGAAAGAAAACATGATTAAGAATTTTGGGTACATTTAAATTATAATACTATTTACGAATCGACGAATAATAGACACGCCAACTTATTTCACCTGAAGATTACCCACCCTTACCTAACTTAACCTAACCTAACTTAACCTAACCTAACCTAACTTAACGTAGTATAGTTTAACCTAACTTAACCTAATCTTACCTAAGCCTAATCTAACTTAACCTAAGCTGACCTGTTTCTGATTATGTAGTCTAGAGGTTTACAGTCACGGTAGAGGTCAGACGCCATGTTGTTTTTGTTTCCAAGTGTATTGTTCATAACGCATAACGCACTTGATAACTGGTGAATGAGTGGCGAGTGAGTGAGTGGCGAGTGAGTGGGTGGTGAATGAGTGAGTGGTGAATGAGAGAGTGGCGAGTGAGTGGTGAATGAGTGAGTGGTGAATGAGTGAGTGGCGAGTGAGTGGTGAATGAGTGAGTGGTGAATGAGTGAGTGGTGAATGAGTGAGTGGCGAGTGAGTGGTGAATGAGTGAGTGGCGAGTAAGTGGTGAATGAGTGGCGAGTGAGTGAGTGTTTTACTGGTGAACCACAGGTTGGGTAGCCAAAGTCAGTGTCATAATCTTGCCTTCACTACTTGCCCTCATAACCCACGTCATGCTCTTAATCAAATCTTGCATTATTTTGTACCATCTAAATCACCTTTACTTGCATATTACAGAAAATACCTCTTAAAACTAATAATATCGAATATGGTTCTGTATGATATTAGCAAAAAATAACTCGGATTCAATATCGATTTTAAAATGTTTGAATATCAGAAAAAGTTGATATACTATGGTATATTTATAATGTAATAATATGAGCATATACATAATGAACAACCACATTCCTTTCAAATTAGCTATTTTTTTTAATAGATAAACTTACTTTTTGTGATGTTTCCTGCAGACAAATATTATAAAACATGAACAAACACAAATAAATATATCATTGCAATAAATAATAAGTCGAAAACGTGTACACAAAATTATGATACCGATTTTTATTAATGGCCTCGCTATCGGTACCTTATTCAGTTACACGTGAATTTATTGTTATAATATTGCTCTTATCTATGTGCGTGTATGTTGACTCCATTGACTAAAGTAGTAAATTTGTTGATATTCTGTATTTAGTTGTTTACAAAGCGGTTGATGGATTTTCGAAGCTTTAATGACTGGCTGGAGCTTAAGTAGTGTTTATTCTGGTATTGTGATGTAATGTCCCCCAGTTTTCTCCATTTTCTCACGAATTAGAGGAACTTAGGAACACTAGCGGGCTTTTACTTAATTCCTCGGTCACTTGTAATCAGTCGTAATGGTAGCTTAAACATCAGACTGGTGTCGCAACAGTCACCGTAATGAGATGTCCACAGCGTTCACTTTAATATGGCTAAACATTCCAACTGAACTTGGCCACACTGACTACCTTAACAGAACCGCACCCTACCTTAACATGGCCATGATATCCACACTAATCACCACAATATGGCCACATTAATCACTTAAACATGGCTACATTTATCACCTCACGTTAGCTATAATAACCAACTCAACATGATCATAATAGCCATCTTAATATGGCCACAATAATAACCACAACCTGGCCACCACAGCCGGCACAATATGGCCACCGTTCCCTCCCCCACCTGACCACACACACTGCCTCACACCTCCGCCCTCCAGCACTCCATGATAACGTAATGAAAGGCCACAAGAGACATGGACAGTTTAGCAAAAGTCGCGGCGTCCCTCGGGGCTTGAGCCTAGGACCACATTTGTTCAGCCCAGGGCCAGATTTCCCTCCCTTGCTTGCGTGGTGGTGTATCCCCAAGGGCCATCCTCTCGTCACAAGTCCACCTCTCTTCACCCCAGGGCCAGATTTCCCTAGCTTACCCGTCCATTGTCCTCCTGGGGGTTGATAGACGTTGTGGTGGTTCATTTTCTCCTGTCTGTCTGTCGAAAGTTCTCAGTGCAGCGGTAGCGTGTCCTAATCTTAACCTAATGTAACGGAACGTAGCCTTTCTTAACTTTATCTAACCTGGGCGTTTCCTAATCGTAATCCGACCTAACCTAATCCAACAAAATCTATCCTAATCTAACCTAGCTCTGATCTAATTCAACCTAACTTATCTAAATTTTAATCTAACTTAACCGAACCTGACCTGACATAAACTGTACCCTGATTCTAACCTGGATTAATCTAACATAGCATTAACTTCTCTACAACAACAACAACAACAACAAGAGAAACAAGTCCTCACTCGTCGTTATTACCACCACCACCTACCACTACCACCACCACCACCTACCACCGCCACCTACTACCACCACTATACAGAAGCAGTAGTAACAGCAGGTCACACAGTCCAGCACCGTCGCCTCTAGCTCAGGAAATACCAAGGGCGTCATCAGGTGTAGCAGGACATGTGCTCACCTGAGAGGCGCCAAACCCGCAAATTGATACCCAGGTCACAGGTGTTGACGTCAAAATACCTGGCCGAGGGGTGTTGACGTAATTATAGTTAGCCAGGGGTGTTGACGTAAAGTAACTAGCCAGAGGTTGACGTAATAACTAGCTGGTGGTATTGACATAACTAGCCAGGGGTGTTGACGTAATAATAACTAGCCATGGGTATTGACGTCATAAAAACTAGCCAGGGTGTTGACGTAATTATAACTAGTCATGGGTGTTGACGTAATAACTAGCTAGGGGTATTGACGTCATAATAACTAGCCGGGGTTAACATAATAACTAGCTAGGGGTATTGACGTCATAATAACTAGCCGGGGTTAACATAATAAATAGCTACGGGTGTTGCTATAATAACTAGCTAAGGGTATTGCCATAATAACTAGCTAAGGGTATTGCCATAATAACTAGCTAAGGGTATTGCCATAATGACTTGCCGAGGTTAACGTAATAATTAGCTAGTTGTGTTGACGTAATACTAGCTAGCCAAGGGTGTTAACGTAATAACTAGCCAGAGGTATGTTTTAAGACTGCATATTACAGCTATTGACCTCTCCCTTAAGTATTCCAATACTCCGTCGCTTTTCCATAATATTTTATCTTCTCCAGGTTTTCATCCATACTAGTCTGTCTCGTGTCCAGGTTTTCATCCATACTAGTCTGTCTCGTGTCCAGGTTTTCATCCATACTAGTCTGTCTCGTGTCCAGGTTTTCATCCATACTAGTCTGTCTCGTGTCCAGGTTTTCATCCATACTAGTCTGTCTTATGTCCAGGTTTTCATCCATACTAGTCTGTCTCTTGTCCAGGTTTTCATCCATACTAGTCTGTCTCGTCTCCAGGTTTTCATCCATACTAGTCTGTCTCTTGTCCAGGTTTTCATCCATACTAGTCTGTCTCGTGTCCAGGTTTTCATCCATACTAGTCTGTCTCGTCTCCAGGTTTTCATCCATACTAGTCTGTCTCTTAGTCCAATCCATACTAGTCTGTCTCTGTCCAGGTTTTCATCCATACTAGTCTGTCTCTGTCAGGTTTTCATCCATACTAGTCTGTCTCTTGTCCAGGTTTTTCATCCATACTAGTCTGTCTCGTGTCCAGGTTTTCATCCATACTAGTCTGTCTCTTGTCCAGGTTTTCATCCATACTAGTCTGTCTCATGGTCCAGGTTTCTTCATCCATACTAGTCTGTCTCGTCCAGGTTTTCATCATACTAGTCTGTCTCTTGTCCAGGTTTTCATCCATACTAGTCTGTCTCTTGTCCAGGTTTTCATCCATACTAGTCTGTCTTCTTTGTCCAGGTTTTCATCCATACCAGTCTGTCTCTTGTCCAGGTTTCTCATCCATACTAGTCTGTCTCTTGTCCAGGTTCATCCATGTTGGGTTGCCCTGTCTCTGTGGTTTCATCCATACTCTGGGGCTCAACCTCTGTGTCCAGGTTTTCATCCATACTAGTCTGTCTCTTGTCCAGGTTTTCATCCATACTAGTCTGTCTCGTCCAGGTTTTCATCCATACTAGTCTGTCTCAGGTCCAGGTTTTCATCCATAGTCTGTCTCGTGTCTCGTGTCCAGGTTTTCATCCATACTAGTCTGTCTCGTGTCCAGGTTTTCATCCATACTAGTCTGTCTCGTGTCCAGGTTTTCATCCATACTAGTCTGTCTCGTCTCCAGGTTTTCATCCATACTAGTCTGTCTCTTGTCCAGGTTTTCATCCATACTAGTCTGTCTCGTGTCCAGGTTTTCATCCATACTAGCCTGTCTCGTGTCCAGGTTTTCATCCATACTAGTCTGTCTTCTCCGGGTTTTTTCTTTTGATAGTTCGTATTTACTATTTTTTTTTACATTCTTTTGTTTTCTTAGTGAGTTTTCTTTTATTTCTTGTCCTCTTAAATCCGCCTCGTCATTTCCTTTCGGAGAGTTTTGTCACCGCGTCATCGTCTAGTTCACTGTTATTGTCGTCACCATCAATATTTACAGAGTCGTTTTTATTCTCGCAGTCGTTTCTCTGTTAACTTTGAGGTCTGTTGACAGTTGTGTGTCGGCTTCATCCTTTGTGACAATTTATGTTGGAAGAATAGGTTTTTCGTCGTAATTTCTTGTAGTTTTATTATAATTATTAGTTTTCTTGTCCCTTCGAGGTCATCCTTCAGTCTAACCTAACTTAACCTAACCACCTCCTCCTCTGTGTTCCTGACGTTATCAGTATTGCCTGCAGTAATCTGACGGTGCTGCAGAATTTAGTTTACTTGAGAATGGTTTCTTGTCCGTTCCGGTTTGGCAATCGAATGAATCTGCCCGCGTTCTGAGGCTCGACTTACTGTCTTGATCAGAAGATTAGTAACCACCTGCTTGTCGTGGTCTCCCCCGGCACACAGACACACTTAACAGGGGCGTGCTGGTTGAATATTTGCCTCCCCAAGTGAAGATTAACTAATTCATATACAAGTAGCCATTATCTTGTTGGCGTTGCTGGTTTTTAAAGACCAATTATGAGATTAAATTAGCTGTAGAAAATCATTAAACTTGAGCAATGTTGAAGATAATGTTTACGTATATTGAGTTAGGTTAGATGTTGGGTTAGCGGGGGTTTGTGGGGTGGTGCGGCGTCTAGAAGGTGAGGTGGGGGTGGCAGGGTAAAGACACATCCCATTATACGATATTCTTGTAATGGTCAGCATGCTCGCCTCGCAAGCGGATGCACCCGGGTTCGATCCCCGGGCAGGGTGAAACTATGGGCAAGTTTCTTTACGCCATTTGCCTCTGTCTACCCAGCAGTAATTGGGAACCTGGATCTTAATCGCCTGGATGTTAATCGATTTGCGGATCGTGTTCCGGGGTAATGGTTAGCCAGTGCAGTTGGCGAGTTGTCCGGTCTTCTCGGACTATTCCTTGACACTGGGTCATACAGCTCGTTAACTTAGGGTGTGGTTGTTGTGTTGGCGACAGCTTCTACACTCTAAACAAATTCACGCCTAGGTGGCCCTAGTGCCGGCCATTCTCGTTACACGAGAGGCATCCATTATTATTTATTTATTCTCTTGAACAAAATATATTCCATTATAATTTTCCACTTGATTAAGTCCTCCACCTCACGTGATGATAGAGGTGAATAAACTCCCGCCAACTCAACTGTCACACGGGGGGGCACTCGTCTAGCCTCATCTGATCTGTTTGATATACAGTTCATTTGTTAATGCTGAGTGTGGATGTATGCTGAACTATGAATATATGCAAAGAAGTTTATATAAGATGTATTGGAGTTGATGCCTACCTGAACCAGATAATCTAAATGTAATGTATTTAGTGTAATTTTATGTAATGTATATATGTGAGTAGAGGACCCGGGGAGGTGTGAGAAGCTTGGCACCATGACAGACTGGTTGAGACGCGGCGGCGTTAACTGACGCACAATATTTTATTGTTGATATAAGCTTTAATTTTATCCTCTTCGCCACTGATTGGCTCGTGACTTCCTCATTTGAAAATATTAATCTAGAGAGGTTGATATTAATGTAAAAGACAAACTATGGCAGTAGTTTTTAACAGTACTTTTTCCCACGTAGAATAATACAAAATTGCGAGCAGCGAATCTTCCAACCGAGACATTTGAGCTTAAAAGGGTTACAATATAAGAAAAGAAGGCGGGGTTGATGAATAAGCAGCTAACTTTACAGATAATAATGGTCCTTATGCCGCCATTTCATTTCGTGTTGCCCGGAGCGTGAAACCTGGTGATGTAAAACTTCTCTCTCACACGGAATCCGAATACACTCACAGGAGGTAGAATTCCATGAAGAGTAACCACCAGCAGGGAAAAAGCTCTCCTGACAATAGCTAGAACGGTTCATAGTCTTTAAAAAAAGTGGCCCTATTGTCAGTGGAATGAATCATCTTTTCATCTACGGACAAACCAGCGGCGGGATCCTGGCCGTGTCATTACCCAGACTGAGGAGGACCACCACCACGAACCCCACACACACACACAGCTTTATGTTTACATCTTACGCGAACGATAACATCCATCCGCGGATTCATTACCTTGCTAGTATATATTTGGTTCGTTCTCTGTTAGTACTCAGTGAAGATGTGTTCTTGATGTACTCAACCACATCACGAGTACACAGCAACACAGGTACACAACGACACACACAGGTACACAACACGGGTGTATTTGAAGTTAATATTGAAGGAGAAAAATGTTTTAGTTAATTTTACGTTCTGTTGAATTCTGTCTCGGAGTCTCCCACGATAGTCTGGGCTTTTGTGCTGTTTCTCCCAACCATTAAAGTGTGTGTGTGTGTGTGTGTGTGTGGTCTGCTGTTGATGGTCCGCACCTCTGACTTCAGTTCTTTGGTCCATGTAATAATAATTTGGTCTTTGGGTCTGATGCCTACCTCTTTCGTATTATACCTGGCCAATTCTTACCTGAACTGTAATATACCTGGTTAATTATGTTACCTGTTCCTACGTATTATACCTGATTAAATATTACCTGCTTCTGTACACAACCTGGTTAATTATGTTACCTGTCCCTACCTGTAATACCTGGCAAGTCTAACCACTGTATTACACCCATGTATATCCCATAACTACCATGCTACCCCGCCCCATGGAAATAATCAGTTGAGATACATACTCGTGTACACTGGCATACTCGTGTACACTGGCATACTCGTGTACACTGGCATACTCGTGTACACTGGCATACTCGTGTACACTGGCATACTTGTACACTGACATACTCGTGTACACTGGCATACTCGTGTACACTGGCATACCCGTGTGAGGTTATCCCTACGTCACCATTATTGCTCCTTGTCACATGGTCAGGTCAGCCGTGTGTGTGTGTGTGTGTGTGTGTGTGTGTGTGTGTGTGTGTTTACTCTGTGTTCATCCTGGTGTTGAGTTTCTTGCTGCTTGACTGATTGGCTTCTTACGTGCGTCAAGTTTTAGATCACACTTGAAGATTCGCCGATTCGCCTCTCTCTCTCTCTCTCTCTCTCTCCTCCCAGCATACTTCACCCCCTCCTTCTCCCCCTCTTCTTCCCTCCTGCCCTTCTTCCCTCCCAGCCTCCCTTTTTCTTTTCCTCCCTCTTCTTCTTCTTCCCTCATTCTCCCTCCCTCCCTCACCTCTCCTCCTCCCTCCCTTCGTCCCTCCTCCTCTGCCACCATGGTACAGTGAGGTAAAATTATGCACTAATGTGAGGCTCTGAGGCTTCTCGCTTCTCTTCCCAGCCTTGAGAGCTGAAGGTCACCCATTCTTGGAATTCTGATACAGCCCTGATGCAACCTTAACACAGCCTTAACACAGCTTTAACACAGCACTGACACACCCTTAACATAGCTTTAACACAGCACTGACACAACCTTAACACAGCTTTAACACAGCACTGATACAGCCTTAATACAGCTTTAACACAGCACTGACACACCCTTAACACAGCTTTCACACAGCACTGATACAGCCTTAACAGTGCGTTAATGTTCGAAATAAGGCAAACAGAGTATTGGGTTTTATATCTAGAAGTGTAAGTAACAAGAGTGCAGAGGTCTTATTGCAACTATATCTTGCGCTAGTCAGGCCACACCTCGATTATGCGGTTCAGTTCTGGTGCCCCTATTATAGAATTGATATAAATTCACTAGAGTCGGTGCAGCGAAGAATGACGAAAATGATTCCGGGACTTAGAAACCTTCCATATCAAGATAGGTTAAAGAAACTTAACTTGCATTCCCTAGAAAGACAAAGAGTGCGGGGAGATATGATAGAAGTATTTAAGTGGGTGAAAGGAATCAATAAAGGAGATATAGATAAAGTTCTTATAATATCCGAGCAGGATAGGACTCGGAGCAACGGATTCAAGTTGGATAAGTTTAGGTTTAGGAGGGAGATAGGAAGGAACTGGTTCACAAATAGGGTGGTGGACGAGTGGAACAAGCTTAGCAACTTTGTAGTAAGTCCTGGAACGCTGGAAAGTCTTAAAAGAATGCTGAATAGATTCATGGACGATAGAGAGTGGTAGTAACTCTCGACAGGAGCTGCCATGCACAGGTCAACCGGCCTATTGCAGACTCCATATTTTCTGATGTTCTTATGTTCTTAACACAGCTCTCTCTCTTGTACAGTACTTATTTTTATATTAGTGTTAGTGTACCATTAGTGTGTTACTGTAGTGTGTCAGTGTACCGTCAACATGTTTGTGTACCGTCAGTGCTAGAAGTCGCAAGTAGCTTCATGAATAAACTGTAGTGTGTCAGTGTACCGTCAACATGTTTGTGTACCGTCAGTGCTAGAAGTCGCAAGTAGCTTCATGAATAAACACACCAATATATACAGTACTACCATGCAATCTGTTGGTGTCAGTATTCTGAGAGCGTCACCCAGTAGAGGAGGGGGGAGGGAGGGTCACGGTGAAGAGCTCTTGTGAATACTTGTTTAGGTTAATGGTGAGGTGAGGTTAGGTTAGGTTAGGTTAGGTGAGGTTAGGTTAGGTGTGGAGCTCCTTATTTAGGATAATGGTGATGTGTGCGCGAGGTTAGTGTGACCTCCAAGCGGTCATCATACCTGGCCTAATTAACACAGGTAGAGATGGATTATTTGAGGATTATTCATATATTTTTCTTTGTTTGTTTTACCTGAAGAGTAATCGCTATAATGCTAACCTAACCTAACCTGACCCGACCTGAAGATTAACCACCCTAAAGCTAGCCTAACCTAAACCATCAATCACCAGGTAGGGTAAAGGTGGTTACTCAGCAGGTGAAATAAGCTGGGGGTGTCTAATCTTCAGGTGACTAGTAGTACCTATACGCTCTCCCGGTGTTGAATGAATGGCGGCTTACCGACTACTAGTGTACAAAAACTAGTGTAATAATGGAGTATATACCTGCCGATGTTACCAGGTAATATGGTACCAGGAATGTGCTGAAGAAGAAGGTATATGGCTGGGTGGTGTGGGGGGGGGGTGGACCTCACGGGAGTACCACCCACATGTGTACCGTACTGTAGCTGTCTCGTTGATCCAACTGTAAACATGTACTGGATGACGGTTTTACAGAGTATCTATCCCTGTCTGTCTGTCTGTCTTCCCCTGTCTATCTATCTATCTATCTATCTATCTATCTATCTATCTATCTCAACAGTTGAAGGCTACAAGGGTCAGGCAGGGCGAGGTGTGTCCCTAGAGAGGTCGAGAGCATCAGTAGTGAGGAAATACTTGAGGGGGTCGGCATTCACCTGTTGGCGAGGTTGTTGCGACACACGACCAGGCTGCCTCCTCCTCCTCCTCCTCCTCCTCCTGCAAGAGAGAGGTATGGCGCTAGGTTGAGGGGTGGAGGAGGGTCAGCCTGAGGGTTAGTGGAGGTGTGGCAAGGCTTAGTGGAGGCTGGAATGTTGTATTGTGTAATGAATTGTAATTGTTGGATGCTGTGTTGACCTGCTGTGGTGCTGTACCTGCTGTGGTACTGTACACGTTGCTGTGTTGACCTGCTGTGGTACTGTACATGTTGCTGTGTTGACCTGCTGTGTTGGATATCATTGGTGACTCACTTAACCTAACCTAACGTGTTCTGTTCATCGCATGTGGTAGTTAAGGTATAATTACATCTGTTGTTCTGTTCATCATGTGGGCTTTTTCAGAACCTTCCATGTTGGTGCGTAGTTCTGGGAAGGAGGAGGAGGAGGAGGTGTGTGGGTACTGCTGGTAGGGGAGGAGAGGGACCGGAGGGGTGGTGGAGGAGGAGCATTTCATAGTATTTCTCATGTTCAACTTCTGAGAATATTGTCCCACCACCACCATCACCACTATTTCTATCTTTACCACTACTACCACTACTACTAATATTTCCACCACCTACCACCATCACCACAACAACCCCCCCCCCCCACTACTACTACCTGTTAACACCACCATCACCATTCATCACCACCACAACTTAACAATAGTCTTAATTAAATCTACCATCACCATGAACTGGGACAAGAAGCAGATTGTAACAGTGATCAGTGAAGGAGCAGAACCTCATGTGGGTGTAACTATAGACCGCAGCTGTCACTTAACGGTTATGTATCAGCTACGGGAGAAAAAAAAGCCGTCCAACCATAAACACATTACAGAGAATCAATATAATCTGTTCCGTCGTTGTGGATTACCGTTGCCAGGTGGCTTTGTGTGGTGTGATCTTTTGACTACACTGGCTGGTTGGTTGATTGGCTGGCTGGCTGGTTGATTGGTTGGTTGATTGGCTGGTTGATTGGCTGGTTGATTGGTTGGCTGATTGGCTGGTAAGTAACGAGTTATAGGTAGTACTATATGCTGTACAGACAACCAGACGTATTGTTGTGATGATCTAATGCTACCTCGATTGATTCAACGCACTCCAGTACAACCCAACCCCACCCCACCCCACCCCACCCACCCCACCCCACCCCACCCAACCCAACCGCACCCAACCCAACCCAGCCCCCACCCAACCCCACCCACCCACCCAACCCCACCCAACCCCACCCAACCCCCCAACCCAACCCCATCTCTTCTTATATAATTTTCTTCATATATTTCAAACTCTGTGACAATATCTTAATTTTATATAAGTGTACACATGTATAATGTATAGAACCATAAAGTTCTCGTATCAGGGACTTGTGAGGGGAACGTGTGTGTGACCAAGAGATGTTAATGTGATCTAGTTCCCGTGGTCCCTTGTTGATGAGAGCAGGCCGCCACCCCCTCGCTCCTGTTGACAATGGCGACCAATGGTATCTGCTTGCCATTTCCTAAATTGCTCGTTCCTCGGTTTATTTGCACCGGACGCTGCATATTCCTTTAATTATTGTCACGATTTATCTTTAGTTCGCACACACACACACACACACACACACACACACACACACACACACACCCACTACTTTGCTGTCACTCGGAATCGAGTATGACGATCATCCAGCTATGATACAATGATATGAGTTATTAGGTTTATCACCTAGGTTGGTGAGTTTTGAGGTGACTAAAGAGGCCGATACGGGACCCGCAGGGTCGTCCACATTCGTTGAACATGTATTGACACCTTTCCGTGTGGTGCTCCTCCAAGCGTTACGATGTGGAGTAATCGATTCCCAAGTGAGGGGGTCGATTTGGCACTTTTTCAGGTTTGGCTTAAAACTATCCTTTTACCTTTTCAATTCCCGCCGGCGTTACGTTTACTATTCGTTAGGTGACTGTAAAGTAGCTGCTTTGGCAGTCTACTGTCGTCCATGCGGGTAACATGGCCAGTCCAGCGTAGTTGTTCATGGATAATGGTAGCCTCGATGCTCCTACAGTTGGTGTCAGCAAGAATACTGGCATTTGTTCTCTTGTCTTCCCAGCAAACTCGGAGGATGGAACGTAGACTACGTTGGTGAAAGTTTTCAAGTGCCTTGAGGTGCTTCCTGTATGTGACCCATGTCTCGCTGCCATATAGCAGGGAGGAGAGGACCATTGCTCGCTATACGTGCAGCTTTGTAGATAATTTCAACTCCCTACAGCTGAAGACACGGTTTCGGAGTCTGCAAAGGCTTGAGATGCACATTTTACCAGATGCTGAATCTCTTCATCAATGTCTGCAGTGGTGGGCAGGTGGGAGCCGAGATACTGAAAGTGGGTAACGTTAGATAGGGTAGTACCGTTCAGCTGGGTGGATCTGCGTAGGTGTTCAGGATCTCCTGTAGGTCGTGTTCAGTGTGAGCAACAAGGGTTAGGTCATCTACATACTGAAGTTCAGTAATGGAAGCTGCCGACACCTTAGTTCTTGTCTGGAGTCGTCTTGTGTTGAAAAGATCCTTCACCTGGTACTCGATGTCCACTCCGCCGGATAAATTGGCACTGGCACGAGTATGGAAGGCAGCCAAGAAAATGGAAAAGAGACTTGATGCCAGTACACACCCTTGTTTAACCCCTGTTTGGATGGGGAAGAACTCAGACTGGGTGTCGTTGTGCAGGACACTGCCGTTCATACCATCGTGGAGTTGCCTCACAATAGCGATGAATTTTGGTAGGCAGCCAAATCGGCTGAGGGTCCACCATCGGCCTTTCCTGTTGACCGAGTCGAAGGCCTTGGTTAGGTCGATGAAAGCCATGATCAGGTCACGACGTTGTTCTCTGCACTTTTCCTGTATTTGGCGGACAGCAAAGATCATGTCAGTGGTGCCCCGTGACGGTCTAAAACCGTCTGTTTAGGAAGACTTGGGCGATAATCTTGCCAGCTACGGAGAGCAGCGAGATCCCACGGTAGTTGCCACAGTCTGACTGGTCTCCCTTGTTCTTATGAATATTGACAATGGAAGCGTCTTTAAGAGCTTGGGGGATTTCCTCCTTTTCACATATATTCTCCAGGAGAGAGTGGAGACGGCTGGTAAGCAGAGGCTCACACGCACACGCGTGTACACACACACACACACACACACACGACACCTGTATGATTGAGGTATTCAACACCTCTCTTCTACTACCATCCCCCCTTTCCTTCTCAACCCTCTCCCAGCCCTCCCTTTCTCTTCTCCCATCACCTAACTACTCCTGCTGTTTATATTAAATGAACGAATCTTTTCAAATACACATAATTGAATCTGCTACTACTACCGCAATACTTTGTTGTTATTATTATTATTATTATTATTGTACTACTACTACTACTATTACTACTACTACTTTTTTTTAAACATGGCCTCCAGCCTCCCCCAATAGCCACACCTTCGCCACCATTTAATTACCATAATATTAAATATCCTAATACATAAGTAGCTATCCTATCTGTGTTAAATTAGTTGAGCCGCACTACTACTACTACTACTACTACTACTACTACTAATAATAATAATAATAATAATAATAATAATATAAACTCACTCTCCTGTTATAAATGAGCCGCTGACAGCAAGGCCCCATGCATTGTCAGTCCCACCATACAGGTTGATACAGGCAGGTGAGAGGTGTGTGTGTCTGTGTGTGTTACTCTACGTATCATTGAACTAGGATGGGGAAATAATTTTAACTACATTTAATATGAAATAAACAAACCTTAAAAAAATGGGTCTAGTGATTACATATCAACTGTCATTTGTTTTCAGAGCACCGCGTAGGCTTTTGTTTCTCCTGTCATATATACAACACACTGTTTACACATCACCTGGAGCCCCTGAGTAGCGTGCCAGAGACTATTTACCCACGAATTTCCGGTCCTCAGAGCTGTAACAACATCCGTGACTGAATATTTATCGTCTGGGAATATCATTTGTTTATTTTACATTTATTTTCTTGAGAGATATTCATTCTATGTGATGTTTATTGTACGTTAGTTAGTTAGTGAAGAATATACTGTAAGTGTATTGGTGAGTGAGTGAGTGTTTGGTTGACTGACTAGGTGGGTGGTTTAGTGAGTGAGTGGTTGACTGGGGGGTTGACTGAGTGAGTGTTTGGTTGACTGACTAGGTGGGTGTTTAGTGAGTGAGTGGTTGACTGGGGGGTTGACTGAGTGAGTGAGTGCTTAAGTGAGTGAGTGTGTGGGTGGCTGAGTGAGTGAGTGTGTGGGTGGCTGAGTGAGTGAGTGAGTGTGTGGGTGGGTGGCTGATTGAGTGAGTGTGTGGGTGGTTGATTGAGTGAGTGTGCGGGTGGTTGAGTGAGTGATTGAGTGAGTGTGTGGGTGGTTGAGTGTGTGGGTCTCATTACCCAATTTGGCATCATTCATTACTCATCAGTGTGGTGGGCTGAGTTCTCAACCATGTGGCAATCGACTCTTTTTCATCCACACCAACTACGGACAAGGAATGTTTGGGGGGTCTCTCTCTCTCTCTCTCTCTCTCTCTCTCTCTCTCTCATACACAAGACACCTGTAATGTTAAGGTATTTAGCTCAATACTTCTCCTTCACTACCCTCCCCCCCTTCCTCTTCTCCCCTCACCTAACCACTACTCTACTCAGGGGGGAGGGGAGATAGTGGGATGAGAGATAAAGAAAGGGGGAGAAAATGGGGAGTAGGTAAAGTGGACATAATAGACCAATAGGAGCTATAGCTTTTGTTGTTGTTGTTGTCGTTGTTGTTGTTGTTGTTGAGAATCGTAAGTGATTTAATGAATAGTATTTTTTTTGTCTGTTGCCTTAATTATAATTCCCTTTCCTTCCTTCGTTCCTTCCTTCCTCCTCCTACTCATCCTTCCTCACCTTCACACCCTCGCCCCCCCCCCCTTCCCTCCACTTTCCCTTTCCTCCCCTTCTCCACTTCTCTCCTCCTTCCTTCTCCTCCACTATTCCGTTCCCATCTCCACTCTTCACCTCCCCTCCCTACCTCTTAACCTGCCTCCCCAACCCTCTCCCCTCCCACCCCACATCCTCTCCACCTGCCCTCCCTTCCACTCCTCCCACTCCCACCTCTACTCCTCTCCACTCTCCCCCCCCCCCCCTCCCACCTCCTTCCCTCCCTCCCCTCCACTCCCTCCCTCCCTCCACGCCCCTCCCTCCCCCCTCCCTCCCCTCACAGGTCACCCCACAAGGCTCACCCAAAATACTCGGAAATACAAACATTCTTCCGCCTGTGATGACGAAGCGCACGAAGACCTTGTCGAGGCCACCTGCTGGGGAATAAGTGTGAGGGTATCGCTTGACGGACAGCTTGGAGGGTGACGCTTGAGGGACAGCTTGGAGGGTGACGCTTGAGGGACAGCTTGGAGGGTGACGCTTGAGGGACAGCTTAGAAGGTGATGTTTGAGGGACAGCTTGGAGGGTAACGCTTGAGGAACAACTTGGAAGGTGACGCTTGAGGGACAGCCTAAAGAGTAACGTTTGTGGGATGGGTTGGAGGGTGACGCTTGAGGGACAGGTTGGAGGATGACGCTTGAGGGATGGATTCAAGATGACACACACACACACACACACACCCGGGTCACTCTGGTGTGGCCGGTCATTCCTGGGTTGGTGGTGGGTTGTGGGGGAGGGGTTGGTGGTGGGTTGTGGGGGAGGGTTGGTGGGGCTTGTGGGGGGTTGGTGGGGGTTGTGGGGAGGGGTGGTGGTGGGGGGAGGGGCTGGTGGTGGGCTGTGGGGAGGGGCTGGTGGTGGGTTGTGGGGAGGGGTGGGGGAGGGGGTGGTGGGTTGTGGGGGAGGGGTTGTGGGGGAGGGGGTTGGTGGTGGGTTGTGGGGGAGGGGGGGAGGGGTTGGTGGTGGGTTGTGTGGGGGGAGGGTTGGTGGTGGGTTGTGGGGAGGGAGGGGTTGGTGGTGAGGGGTGATGCATTAGGAGGTTAGGGGAGAGAGGGAATGATAGAAAAAGGAGGAGGAGGAGGGAGGGAGGGAGAGAGAGAGAGAGAGAGAGAGAGAAAGTGTGAAGGAGGGAGAGAGAGAGGGGGAAGGAAGGAGAGAGAAGGGGGAGGGGGTGGGGTTAGGTTTGGTGAGATTTTGGTTCCATGTACACGTGTGTATGTAGTGTACAGTAATATTTATTATTATTATCAATATTATCATTATTATCTGTTAACAACATCACACACACACACACACACACCACCCCAATAGTGACCTTGACACCGGCATGAAAATTGTGGGACACACCTGGTCTGACGGGGCCAGGTGTGTAGAGCAGTGTTTGCCAATATATCTAAAACCTGTGTTTATTAGGCCGGTAATGACGTCAAGAGAGAGAGAAAGTATGCGTGAGGGAGAGTATGAACATAAGAACATCAGAAAATAAGGAGTCTGCAATAGGCCGGTTGGCCTGTGCATGGCAGCTCCTGTCGAGAGTTACTACCACTCTCTATCATCCATGAATCTATCTAGCCTCCTTTTAAGACTTTCCAGCGTTCCAGCACTTACTACAAAG
Organism: Homarus americanus; assembly: GCF_018991925.1. Classification (NCBI taxonomy): domain Eukaryota; kingdom Metazoa; phylum Arthropoda; class Malacostraca; order Decapoda; family Nephropidae; genus Homarus; species Homarus americanus. Next base: position 805,220 of record NW_024754704.1, read on the forward strand.
TTGCTAAGCTTGTTCCACTCGTCCACCACCCTATTTGTGAACCAGTTCCTTCCTATCTCCCTCCTAAACCTAAACTTATCCAACTTGAATCCGTTGCTCCGAGTCCTATCCTGCTCGATATTATAAGAACTTTATCTATATCCCCTTTATTGATTCCTTTCACCCACTTAAATACTTCTATCATATCTCCCCGCACTCTTCGTCTTTCTAGGGAATGCAAGTTAAGTTTCTTTAACCTATCCTGATATGGAAGGTTTCTAAGTCCCGGAATCATTTTCGTCATTCTTATTACCAGACCAAGCTTAGTATCCCCATGTTTTTTTTCTTATAATATTACGGGATTTTTTTTAATACATTTTGGTTGTTATTTCATCATTTGTAAGGCTAGGATGTTTAAGGATAGGTTAGGTTAGGTACGGATGGCATTAGGTCAGGTAAACTAGGCTAGTTCCTCCTAATGAGATAAACTTTTTTTTCTCTCCCACATTTTTTTCCTATAATTTAAACACAATTTTACCAACACGAATTAAAATAAAGAAAAAAACCCCACGACAACGTTATTTTAGTATTTAATGAGTAGATTATATGGACCCGGGATAAACATAATAACCACGCTTGTTTGTTCTAGTTGAAGACCACATCAATAAACCTCATAAAACTAAACTTACTCCCACATAATGACCCTGACCTCCATCATTACCAGGCAGAGGTAGTTCCGGCAGAGGCAATTAAGCTAGGGCAGTTCCGGCAGGGTTTGTATATACACTCATCATTAACAAATCTACGTCCTTATAAAAAATCCATGCAAGTGGAATTAAAATAGAAATTAATTAATTTTTTTTATCACCTGAGCCCTTCACCCTGAACACCTGATATCCACACCTGTCTGACATTCATAAGGCTTAATTAGCTGATGTGAGACCTAAACTTCCGAGTTAGTAAGGCATTGGGGGAGTCTATACTATGCTCGAAGTGTGGTTAGGTTAGGTTAGGTTAGGTTAGGTTAGGTTAGGTTAGGTTGTGTTAGGTTATGTTAGGTTAGGTTAGGTTATGTTAGGTTAAGTTAGGTTAGGTTAGGTTAAGTTAAATTATAAATAGATAACTTTCTCGTATAAATTATATAGTCCTCGCTAAATCACTCTATGTCTCTCAACTTTACACTCTATATAGGCATTTAAATTCAGCTATAACATTTACTCATAACAAATCAATAATATAACGATCACTTTAATTCCGGGTCAAGGTTTTTCTATATTAACTCCCTTGTAACTTACTGACGCACCATCTGACGTCTCTTGTTTCTTTTGTGTTTTTTACTTTTGTTTTATTGTTTTTTTTACTTTTTCTTTTTTTTTTTACTTTTTTTTTCTTTTTTTACGTTTCTTTTATTTATATTTTTTACTTATTTTTGGTTTTTTACTTTTGTTTTCTATTTTTTTTACTTTTGTTTCCTGATATTTTTTGACTTCTTTTGCTTCTTTTATTCATGTTTTTGACTTATTTATTTTTTATTTTTTGTTTCACTTTTGTTTTCTTTAATTACTTTTTTTGTTTTAGTTTCTTTTATTTATGTTTTTATTTAAATATTTTATAGGGTCAAGGTCAAACCACCCTATGAGTTATGTTTGTCGTTGTTGTTTAGGTCTTGTTTAGGTCTTGTTTAGGTCACGATTAGGTCATGTTGAAAGTTTGGATACAAGTATTATTTATTTATATCCTCCCAACACACACACACACACCATTGTACAGGGGTCAGAGATCGACCTAAAAATATACAATGTGGTGTTTGTGACGAATGATGCCCCCAAGCGAGTCATTTGGACCTGGAAAAAATAAGTGAAACATTTTGACATTTTTTACGGAATTTTGGCGTCTATAATTTTCTGTGTGTGTGTGTGTGTGTGTGTGTGTGAACGATTACTTTAAGGTCAGGATCATTCACAACATAATATAGCACTAGAGGTTCCTGAGGTCTGGGAGACAACGTGAGAAAGCGAGGGTGGTGGTGGTGGTGGTAGTGGTGGTGACGGTGATGGTGGTTATGGTGGTGGTGATGCTCCTTCCGCGCCATACCATTTTCTCCATCCATAATAGCTTTCTGTCACTGTATAATTGATTTGTTTTTACAAGGTTGTTTACAGTTTGAGTTGTGTGTGTGTGTGTGTGTGTGTGTGATAATAATAATTAACGGTTTATTGAAAGAGCATGGTAGCCGGAAGGCTGAAAATATACAGTTAATAATTGGGAAATGGGTCACTTGATTGACAAATGACATACAAGTAATGTAAGTGATACAAATATGATATATAATAACTAGGTGGGGAGAAGGTCATACTACAGGGCATTTCAACATGGTGACAGTGCAAAAGGTTAAGATTGACTGGGAGTGAATACACTGGTTGATTATAAGTTGTTGATATTTTTTACAATGGTTGGGACTGGGCTGTTCTTATAGCGATCAGTACGTGCTCGTATGGGATGGATGCGGTTGTGGTGTCGAACAGCAATTCGCGGACGAGGGATCTCGGGTGGTAGTAGGAGCCGGTGCTAGGATGGTGCAGAAGCTTCTTACCAAATTTGCAGTTGAGGTCGTGGTGATGATCAGAGAGAGCCGAGAGGGTCAGTGTGTTGAGCGCTTCTTGATATGTGGAGTAGGAAGAGGAGAGAATAATCTTCCTTGCCCTCTTTTGCACTTTTTCTAGGTGTTTATATTGTGTGGCATTTAGGGAGGAAGACCAGGCAGGGGAGGCATAGGTGAGCTTGGGAAGTATGAATGTTGAGTAAATACTGAGGAGCTCGGGCGCAGGAACTCCGAGGGACTTGAGTCGGCGGGGAGGTGGAGACGGAAACTGGAAGATTTGACAACTGTACTGATGTGTGTTTTCCAATTTAGTTTATCTATTGTGTGTGTGTGTGTGTGTGTGTGTGTGTGTTGTGTGTGTGTGTGTGTGTGTGTGTGTGTGTGTGTGTGTGTGTGTGTGTGTGTGTGTGTGTGTGTGTGTGACGTTATCTTGAAACTTTACCTAGCATTAGTGAGGCCACACATGGATTATGTGGTTCAGTTCTGGTGTCCTTATTATAGAATGGACATAGATTCTTTGGAGAGAGTACAAAGAAGAATGACAAAAATGATCCATAATATTAGAAACCTTCCATATGAAGAAAGACTGAAAAGCTTAGGCTTACATTCATTAGAGAGGCGTAGAGTTAGGGGAGATATGATAGAGGTGTACAAGTGGGTAAGTGGGATTAACAAGGGTAAAATGGAAGATGTTCTGAAGCTCAGTAATAACGAAATAACTAGAACAAATGGCTTTAAATTAGATAAATTTCGATTCAGAAAGGATATAGGCAAGCACTGGTTTGGTAATAGAATTGTGGATATGTGGAATAGGCTACCGAGTGCTATGGTAGGATCGGGGACGCTAGGGAGCTTCAAGACGAAGTTGGATAGGCACATGGAAGTGCTGGGATGGGTGTGAAAGGGATCTGCCCTGTATGGGCCAGTCGGCCTCCTGCAGTATCCCACTTTCTTATGTTCTTATGTTCTAAATAAGAATGAGCCAAGGTGGATGACCAGAAAACTTAAACATGACATAAGAATAAAGAAAGGAATATATAAGAAATTAAAGGGAGGGGAGGAGCAGCTTAGAAACAGGTATAATGAACTATCTAGGAATGTTAAGAAAAATGTAAGGAAAGCAAAGAGAGACTATGAAATCAAAATAGCAAGAGAATCCAAGGCGAATCCCAAGGGATTTTTCCAGGTATATGGGACAAAGGTCAAGGACAAAGTTGGGCCTTTAAAGTCAGGGAGGGGAGAATTGATAAATGGCAGTGAAGACATGAGCAAAGCATTAAACAGCTACTTCTTATCAGTTTTCACAGAAGAAATTTGCGATGAAATTCCGGAGGTGGAACTGATATTTAAGGGAAAGGAAGAAGAGAAATTGAAGAATATCACTATCAGAAAAGAGGATGTTCTTAAGAAGATAAATAAACTAAAGAAAACAAAATCCTCAGGGCCGGATGAAAATTTTCCTCGAGTCTTAAAAGAGTGTAGGGAACAGATTAGCGGACGCCTCGTAAACTTATTTACAAAATCATTAGACACTGGAGTTGTGCCAGAGTTGTGGAAACAGGCGAATGTAGTACCCATATTCAAAAAGGGAGACAGAGCATCAGCGTCAAATTACCGGCCGATCAGTTTGACGTCAGTAGTGGGGAAATTTCTTGAATCAATTATAGCAGATAGAATCCGATCGCATCTAGAGAAAAGCAAATTAATCTACGACTCTCAACATGGGTTTACAAAGGGAAAATCTTGTCTAACAAATCTGCTAACGTTTTTAGGAAAGTCTTCGAGGTAGTAGATAATGACGAAAATTACGATGTTATTTATCAGACTTTTAGCAAAAAGCATTTGACAGAGTACCGCATCAGAGGTTTCTGAGAAAAAAATTACGTTCCGTTGTATCGAGGGAAAAGTTTTAAATTGGATAAAAATCATGGTTTCACTGATAGAACGCAGAGGGTCAGCGTAGATGGTGTTAAATCTGAGTGGGCCGGTAACCAGTGGGGTTCCCAGGATCAGTACTAGGCCCACTTTGTTCATAATTCAAGAAATGATTAGATACTGGGATCAGCAGTGACATACAGTTTGGGGGACACCAAAATAGGGCGGCAAATTAATTCAGGCAGGATGCAAATGCATTACAGGAGGATCTAAATAAACTGCAGGTGGTCTGAAAATGGCAAATGAAATTCAACACCAGCAAGTGCAGCGTACTTATTATTGGAAGAACAAATACTTATAATGTATACGCTTGAACAACATCAACCTAGAGAAGTCGACTTGTGAAAGAGACCTAGGGGTACTTGTAAGCCCGACCTACGGCCCAGAAAAACAGTGCGTTAATGTTCGAAATAAGGCAAACAGAGTATTGGGTTTATATCTAGAAGTGTAAGTAACAAGAGTGCAGAGGTCTTATTGCAACTATATCTTGCGCTAGTTAGGCCGCACCTCGATTATGCGGTTCAGTTCGGTGCCCCTATTATAGAATGGATATAAATTCACCAGAGTCGGTGCAGCGAAGAATGACAAAAATGATTCGGGACTTAGAACCTTCCATATCAGGATAGGTTAAAGAAACTTAACTTGCATTCCTAGAAAGACGAAGAGTGCGGGGAGATATGATAGAAGTATTTAAGTGGGTGAAAGGAATCAATAAAGGATATAGATAAAGTTCTATAATATCCGGAGCAGGATAGGACCCGGAGCAACGGATTCGTTGGATAAGTTTAGGTTTAGGAGGAGATAGGAAGAAACTGGTTCACAAATAGGGTGGTGGACGAGTAAAACAAGCTTAGCAACTTTGTAGTAAGTGCGGGAACTCTGGAAAGTTTCAAAAGGAGGCTAGATAGATTCATGGATGATAGAGAGTGGTAGTAACTCTATACAGGAGCTGCCATGCACAGGCCAACCGGCCTATTGCAGACTCCTTATTTTCTTATGTACGGCGGGTGAGTCGCCTTCCTCCTGTATGGCGGATGAGTCGCCTTCCTCCTGTATGGCGGGTGAGTCGCCTTCCTCCTGTATGGCGGGTGGGTTGCCTTCTTTGTATGTCGGGTGAGTCGCCTCCTGCATGGCGGGTGAGTCGCCTTCCTCCTGTATGGCGGGTGAGTCGCCTTCCTCCTGTATGGCGGGTGAGTCGCCTTCTCCTGTATGGCGGGTGAGTCGCCTTCCTCCTGTATGGCGGATGAGTCGCCTTCCTCCTGTATGGCGGATGAGTCGCCTCCTGTATGGCGGATGAGTCGCGCCTTCTCCTGTATGGCGGATGAGTCGCCTTCCTGTATGGCGGATGAGTCGCCTTCCCAGGGCGGGTGAGTCGCCTCCTCCTGTATGGGTGAGTCGCCTTCTCCTGTATGGCGGGTGAGTCGCCTTCCTCCTGGGTGGGTGAGTCGCCTTTCCTGTATGGCGGATGAGTCGCCTTCCTCTGTATGTGGGATGAGTCGCCTTCTGTATGGCGGATGAGTCGCCTTCCTCCTGTATGGCGGATGAGTCGCCTTCCTCCTGTATGGCGGTGAGTCGCCTCCTCCTGTGGCGGGCGGGTGAGTCTCCTTCCCGTATGGCGGATGAGTCGCCTTCCTCCTATATGGCGGATGAGTCGCCTTCCTCCTGTATGGCGGATGAGTCGCCTTCCTCCCTGTATGGCGGATGAGTCGCCTCGCACCTCCACGGCGGATGAGCCGCCTTCCTCCTGTATAGCGATGAGTCGCCTTCCTCCTGTATGGCGGATGACTCGCCTCTCCTGTATGGTGGCGGATGACTCGCCTTCCCTCCTGTATGGCGGATGAGTCGCCCGCACCTCCATGGCGGATGAGCCTTCCTCCTGTATGGCGGATGAGTCGCCTTCTCTTGTATTGGGGCGGATGACTCGCCTTCTCCTGTATGGATGACTCGCCTTCCTCCTGTATGGCGGATGAGTCGCCTTCCTCTGTATGGCGGATGAGTCGCCTTCCCCTGTATGGCGGATGAGTCGCCTTCCTCCTGTATGGCGGATGACCTGCCTTCTCCTGTATTGGCGGATGAGTCGCCTTCCTTCCTGTATGGCGGATGAGTCGCCTTCCTCCTGTATGGCGGGTGAGTCCTTCCTCCTGTATGGCGCATGAGTCTGTCTGTCTCTACGGTGTGACAGGTGAACCGTGACCTAGTGTGTTGTGTGTGGGTGTAGTCCTAGTGCGTGTTGCTAACTTATATCTGTCTGTCTGTCTCTTACGGTGTGACAGGTGAACCGTGACCTAGTGTGTTGTGTGTGGGTGTAGTCCTAGTGCGTGTTGCTAACTTATATCTGTCTGTCTGTCTCTTACGGTGTGACAGGTGAACCGTGACCTAGTGTGTTGTGTGTGGGTGTAGTCCTAGTGCGTGTTGCTAACTTATATCTGTCTGTCTGTCTCTTACGGTGTGACAGGTGAACCGTGACCTAGTGTGTTGTGTGTGGGTGTAGTCCTAGTGCGTGTTGCTAACTTATATCTGTCTGTCTGTCTCTTACGGTGTGACAGGTGAACCGTGACCTAGTGTGTTGTGTGTGGGTGTAGTCCTAGTGCGTGTTGCTAACTTATATCTGTCTGTCTGTCTCTTACGGTGTGACAGGTGAACCGTGACCTAGTGTGTTGTGTGTGGGTGTAGTCCTAGTGCGTGTTGCTAACTTGTATCTGTCTGTCTGTCTCTTACGGTGTGACAGGTGAACCGTGACCTAGTGTGTTGTGTGTGGGTGTAGTCCTAGTGCGTGTTGCTAACTTATATCTGTCTGTCTGTCTCTTACGGTGTGACAGGTGAACCGTGACCTAGTGTGTTGTGTGTGGGTGTAGTCCTAGTGCGTGTTGCTAACTTATATCTGTCTGTCTGTCTCTTACAGCGTGAAGGATCCAACACGACTCGGGTGGTCCGTCAGTGTTGATGTTCTTTTGTTTTGTTTACTTCTGGTCACTATTGCCTCCCTGTTGTTGTTGTTGTTGTTTATTTACTTATTTTTATTTTTTACAGGGATCACTCCACCCGGGAACAGGTTACTGACCCACATCAGGGCCTGGGGGGCGAAAATGTAATAATAACAACACTGTAATAATAATAATAAATAATAATAATAATAATAATAATATTAATAATAATAGTAATATTAGTATTAATAATAATAGTAATATAAGTATTAATAATAATAGTAATATTAGTATTAATAATAATAGTAATATGAGTATTAATAGTAATATAAGTATTAATATATAGTAATAATAATATTAGTAATAATAGTATTAATAATAATAGTAATAATAGTGTTAATAATAGTATTAATAATAATTATAATAATGATGATAATAATAATAATAATAATGATGATGATAATGATGATGATGATAATAATAATGATAATAATAATGATGATAATAATAATGATGATAATGATGATGATGATAATAATGATAATAATAATAATGATGATGATAATAATGATGATGATGATGATGATGATAATAATGATGATGATGATAATAATAATGAGGATGATGATAATGAGGATGATGATAATAATGATGATGATAATAATAATGAGGATAATAATAATAATGATGATAATAATAATGATGATAATTATAATAATGATGATGATGATAATGATGATGATGATGATAATAATAATTGTGATGATAATAATAATAATTGTGATGATAATAATAATAATTATGATGATAATAATAATAATTATGATGATAATAATAATAATTATGATAGTGATGATTATCATCATCATCATCATCATAATAATAATAATAAGTATAATAATAATAATAATAATAATAATAATAATAAAGATAATAATAATAATAATGATAATGATGATCATCATCATCATCATAATAATAATAATAATAATGATAATGATGATTATCATCATCATCATCATCATCATAATAATAATGATAATGATGATTATCATCATCATAATAATAATAATAATAATAAGGCACACACCGACAACCTACCACCATATCAGCCACAACACCAGAAGTTTAATTTAATTCCAGTACACACGACAAATTGAGATCGACGATACCCTTGTTTATCCTGTGAGAAGAAAATTAACTGATAGGTCGGTGCAGGGACCAGGTGGGTGTGAGATGAACAAGCGGGTGTTGTTTTCAGTGGGATGGAGGGCCGCTGTCACTCAACCCTGGAACGATCTCTTGCTTTATGTTTTATCGTAAATTGCGATATTGTGTGTGTAAGTAGCGATATTTGTGGGTGTAAGTAGCGATATTTGTGGGTGTAAGTAGCGATATTTGTGGGTGTAAGTAGCGATATTTTGTGGGTGTAAGTAGCGATATTTTGTGTAAGTAGCGATATTTGTGTGTAAGTAGCGACATTTTTGGGTATAAGTAGCGATAGTTTGTGTGGTATGACATTTGGGTGTAGTAAATGGTTGTGTGGCGATGTTATGGGTGTCAGTAGCAATCAAACAATGGCGAACAAGGATTAACGACGGGTTTGATAGCGATATTATGTTGGGTAACGATATAATCTTAGCGTCGTCGTTGCTAATTTGATAGCGATAAAGTGTTTGATACTGTCATTGTGGGTATCCAGGCAGATCCTGGCATTGTTGGACAGCAGTGGGGTGTGGGGAGATGGGAGAGGGCAAAGGGAGGGAGTGAGGAGGAATATGAAGGAGGGAGGTAATGGGAGGGAAGGAATGAGAGGAGGGGGTGGGAAGGGGAGGAATATGAGAGGGAGGGGGGTGTCGGGAAGGAAGATATGAGGAGGGAAGGGATGGGAGGTGGGGAGGTGAAGGAAGAGTGTGGTGCGGGAGTGTGTGGGGAATTTGGTGCCATTCGCTTGTGGGAGTCGGGTTGGGTCGGCCTGCCGCAAATATAACTTGTGTTTATTGATCCAAAATGGTGGGTTAATTTTGTACCATGATCATTTGACCCCTGTTTTTTGGCTTTTTGGATAACGTTGTGGCTGTAGTCACTAGTTAATGGTTGAAGACTATATTAACAAATGCATTATTATTCACTGTTTCTCAAATGAATATTATACAGTAGTAAATTTATAAGAAAAACTAAAAATTGTTGAAGTCAGTTTTTGTGAACACATGACAAAATCCATTGGCCAGCCAAAATTAACAAGAATAGTAGGTCGTTTATATCTTCAATGACCTTTTCACCTGCTAGAGATCTCGTTCCCCTGCCTCTACGGCGAGGCATCCCTCCTCTGCCTCTGAGGGAACCGCCTGCCGTCCACCTCGAGGCAGGTTGCTGGGAAGTGGTGCGTCGGCTCCCGCCTCCCACGGCAGTGCGTCGCCTCCCGCCTCCAGCATCCTCCCGCCTCCCGGCAAGTGCGTCGCTCCGCCTCCACGGTAGGTGCGTGGCTCCCGCCTCCACTGTTGGTTCTTCGCCTCCCGCCTCTACGAAATCCCTCCTGCCTCTACGGCGAACCGCCGCCGTCCACACCTCAGCCGGTGCTGGTAGTGCGTCGGCCTCGGCGGGGGCTCCGCCTCCCGGCGGGTGCGTCGCTCCCACCTCACGCTGGTGCGTCGGCTCCCGCCTCCACGGCGGGTGCGTCGCCTCCCGCCTCCACGGCGGGTGCGTCGGCTCCGCCTCCACTGTTGGTTCTTGCCCTCCCGCCTCTACGGCGAGGCATCCCTCCTGCCTCTACGGCGGAACCGCGTCACCTCGAGGCGGGTGCTGAGGTGGTGCGTCGGCTCCCCGCCTCCGGCGGGTGCGTGGCTCCCGCCTCCACGGCGGGGTACGGCGGGTGCGTCGGCTCCGCTCCACGGCTGGGTGCCCGCCCCCCCCGGGTGCGTCGCCCGCCCACTGTTGGTTCTTCGCCCCCTCCTGCCTCTACGGCGAGGCCGCCGTCCTCCCTGGGCTGGCGGCGCGTCGGTCGTCGATAGCTCAGGCGGTGCGTGGCTCGGGGGTGCGTCGGCTTCCCGCCTCCACGGCGGTGCGTCGGCCTCCAGGCGGGTGGTCGCCCCGCCTCCACGGCGGTTGCGTCGGCCCCGCCCACTGTTGGTTCTTCGCCCTCCGCCTCTACGGCGAGGGCATCCTCCTGCCTCTACGGCGGACGCCGCCGTCCACCTCTCGAAGGCGGGTGCTAGGTAGGTGGCTCCTCCACGGCGGGTGGTCGCCTCCACGGCGGGTGCGTCGCTTCCGCCCACGGTGCGCGGCTCCCGCCCGTTGGTTCTTCGCCCCGCCTCTACGGCGAGGGCATCCTCCTGCCTCTACGGCGAAACTGCCGCCGTCCACCTCGGAAGGGGCTCGCCGCCTGTCGCGGGTGCGTCGGCCCCGCCTCCACGCAGGGGTGCGTCGGCTCCCGCCTCCACTGTTGGTCTTCGCCTCCCGCCTCTACGGCGAGGGCATCCTCCTGCCTCGGCGGAACCGCCGCCGTCCACCCTCGAAGGCGGGTGCTAGAGGTAGCGTCGGCTTCCACGGCCCGTCGGCACTGCGGGCGCGTCCCTCCACGGCGGGTGCGTCGCCTCCCGCCTCCACGGCGCCCCGCCCACTGTTGGTTTCGCCTCCCGCCTCTCAGCGAGGGCATCCCTCCTGCCTTACGGCGGAACCGCCGTCCACCTCGGGCGGGTGCTAGCGCCTTCCGCCTCCACGGTGCGCGTCGGCCTCGCCTCCACGCTGCGCGTCGGCTTCCGCGCCTCCACGGTGGGTGCGTCGGCCCGCCTCCACTGTTGGTTCTTCGCCCCGCCTCTACGGCGAGGGCACCTCCTGCCTCTACGGCGGAACCGCCGCCGTCCACCTCGAAGGCGGGAGCGAGGTGTGGCGTGCCCCCTCCACGTAGGTGCGTCGGCTCCGCCCACTGTTGGTTCGCCCGCCCCGGCAGCATCCTCCTGCCTCTACGGCGGAACCGCCGCCGTCCACCTCGAAGGCGGGTGCTGGGTGTCGGCTCCGCCCACGGCGGGTGCGTCGGCCCGCCTCCACGGCGGGTGCGTCGCTCCGCCTCCACGGCGGTGGCCCGCCTCCACGGCTGCGTCGGCTCCCGCCTCGGCAGGTGGGGTGCGTCGCTCCCGCCCACTGTTGGTTCTGCCTGCCTCACGGCGAGGCATCCTCCTGCCTCTCGGCGGAACCGCCGCCGTCCCCTCGAGGCGGTGCTGTGTGGGGCCCGCCCCGGCGGGGTGCGTCGTCCCGCCTCCACGGCAGGTGCGTCGCTCCGCCTCCACGCGGGTGCGTCGGCTCCCGCCTCCACGGCGGGTGCGTCGCCTCCCGCCTCCACGGCGGGTGCGTCGGCCGCCTCCACGGGGCTCGCTCCTCCTGCCGGAACTGCCGTCCCCCTGAGCGGGTGCGGTGCGTGGCTCCCGTGGCAGGTGCGTCGGCTCCCGCCTCCACGGCGGGTGCGTCGGCTCCCGCCTCCACTGTTGGTTCTTCGCCTCCCGCCCGGCGAGCGCATCCCTCCTGCCTCTACGGCGGAACCGCCGCCGTCCACCTCGGAGGCGGGTGCTAGAGTGCGTCGGCTCCGCCTCCACGGCGGGTGTCGGCTCCCGCCTCCGGTGCGTCGTCCCTCCACGGCGGGTGCGGCTCCCGCCTCCACGGCGGGTGCGTCGGTCCTCCCGCCTCCACGGCGGGTGCGTCGCCTCCCGCCTCCACGGCAGGTGCGTCGGCTCCGCTCCTCCACTGTTGGTTCTTCGCCTCCTGCCTTCATGGCGAGGGCATCCTCCTGCCTCTACGGCGAACCGCCGCCGTCCACCTCGAAGGCGGGTGCTAGAGGTAGGCGTTGGCTCCGCCCACGGCGGGTGTGGTCGCTCCTCCACGGCGGGTGCGTCGGCTCCAGCCTCCACGGCGGGTGCGTCGCTCCGCCTCCACGGTGGGGTGCGTCGGCTCCCGCCTCCACTGTTGGTTCTTCGCCTCCGCCCACGCGGCACGGCGAGGGCATCCTCCTGCCTTCTACGGCGGAACCGCCGCCGTCCACCCGAGCGGGTGCGAGGTAGGTGCGTCGGCTCCGCCTCCACGGCGGGCGTCGTCCCCACGGTGGTGCGTCGCTCCCGCCTCCACGGGTGCGTACCTCGCTCCACGGCGGGTGGTCGGCTCCCCTCGGTGCGTCGCGCTCCCGGCGGTGCGTCGCCTCCCGCCTCCACGAGTGGTGCGTCGGCTCCCGCCTCCACTTTGTTAGCCTGCTCCCGCCTCTACGGCGAGGGCATCCCCCCTGCCTCTACGGCGGAACCGCCGCCGTCCACCCTCGGGCGGGTGCTGAGGTAGGCGTCGGCTCCAGCTCCACGGCGGTGCGGCTCCCGCCCAGTGCGCGCCCAGGTGCGTCGCTTCGCCTCCACGGTGGGTGCGTCGGTTCCGCCTCCACGGCGGGTGCGTCGCCTCCCCGCTCCACGGGGCTCTGCCTCTGTTGGTTCTTCGCTCCCGCCTCTACGGCGAGGGCATCCCTCCTGCCTCTACGGCGGAACCGCCGCCGTCCACCTCGAAGGCGGGTGCAGAGGTAGGTGCGGCTCCCGGCTCACGGCGGTGCGTCGCTCCCTCTCCACGGCGGGTTGCTCCGCCTCCACGGCGTGGGTGCGCCCGGCCCCGCCTCCACGGTCGGGTGCGCGGTTTCCCCACTGGTTCTTCGCCTCCGCCGCCTCTACGGCGAGGGCATCCCTCCTGCCTCTACGGCGGAACCGCCGCCGTCCACCCTCGAAGGCGGGTGCTAGAGGTAGGTGCGTCCTCCTGCCTCTACGGCGACCGCCTTCCTCCTATAGGGCGGGCGAGTCGCCTTCCTCCTATAAGGCGGCGAGTCGCCTTCCTACTATAAGGCGGGCGGTCGCCTTCCTCCAAGGCAGGTGAAGAGGTAGGTGCGTCGCCTTCCTCGTGTACAGAAGTGCGTCACCTTCCTCGTGTACGGGGGTGCGTCACCTTCCTCGTGTACGGGGTGCGTCACCTTCCTCGTGTACAGGGGGTGCGTCACCTTCCTCGTGTACGGGGGTGCGTCACCTTCCTCGTGTACGGAGTGCGTCACCTTCCTCGTGTACGGGGGTGCGTCACCTTCCTCGTGTGCGGAGGTGCGTCACCTTCCTCGTGTACGGGGGTGCGTCACCTTCCTCGTGTACGGGGGTGCGTCACCTTCCTCGTGTACGGGGGTGCGTCACCTTCCTCCGTGTACGGGGGTGCGTCACCTTCCTCGTGTACAGGGGGGTGCGTCGACCTTCCTCGTGTACGGGGAGTGCGTCACCTTCCTCGTGTACAGGGGTGCGTCACCTTCCTCGTGTAGGGGGTGCGTCACCTTCCTCGTGTACAGGGGTGCGTCACCTTCTCGTGTGCAGGGGTGCGTCACCTTCCTCGTGTACGGGGGGTGCGTCACCTTCCTCGTGTTCAGGGAGGTGCGTCACCTTCCTCGTGTACGGGGGTGCGTCACCTTCCTCGTGTACGGGGGTGCGTCACCTTCCTCGTGTGCAGAGGGGTGCGTCACCTTCCTCGTGTACGGGGGGTGCGTCACCTTCCTCGTCGGGGGTGCGTCCGGCACCTTCCTCGTGTACAGGGGGTGCGTCACCTTCCTCGTGTACAGAAGTGCGTCACCTTCCTCGTGTACGGAGTGCGTCACCTTCCTCGTGTACGGGGGTGCGTCACCTTCCTCGTGTGGTGCGTCACCTTCCTCGTGAGTGGTCCTTGTGTACGGGTCACCTTCCTCGTTACGAGTGCGTCACCTTCCTCGTGTGACAGGGGTGCGTCACCTTCCTCGTGTACGGGGGTGCGTCACCTTCCTCGTGTGCAGGGGGTGCGTCACCTTCCTCGTGTACGGGGGTGCGTCACCTTCCTCGTGTACGGAGGTGCGTCACCTTCTCGTGTACGGGGTGCGTCACCTTCCTCGTGTACGAAGTGCGTCACCTTCCTCGTGTACGGGGGTGCGTCACCTTCCTCGTGTACGGAGGTGCGTCACCTTCCTCGTGTACAGGGTGCGTCACCTTCCTCGTGTACGGGGGTGCGTCACCTTCCTCGTGTACGGGGTGCGTCACCTTCCTCGTGTACGGGGTGCGTACCTTCGCTGTACGGGGGTGCGTCACCTTCCTCGTTGGGGGGGGTCACCTTCCTCGTGTACGGGGTGCGTCACCTTCCTCGTGCAGGGGGTGCGTCACCTTCCTCGTGTACGGGGGTGCGTCACTTCTCGTGTACGGGGGTGCGTCACCTTCCTCGTGTACGGGGGTGCGTCACCTTCCTCGTGTACGGGGGTGCGTCACCTTCCTCGTGTACGGGGGTGCGTCACCTTCCTCGTGTGGGGGTGCGTCACCTTCCTCGTGTACAGGGGGTGCGTCACCTTCCTCTGTACAGGGGGTGCGTCACCTTCCTCGTGTAGAGGTGCGTCACCTTCCTCGTGTGCAGAGGTGCGTCACCTTCCTCGTGTACGGGGGTGCGTCACCTTCCTCGTGTACAGGGGTGCGTCACCTTCCTCGTGTACGGGGGTGCGTCACCTTCCTCGTGTACGGGGGTGCGTCACCTTCCTCGTGTACGGGGGTGCGTCACCTTCCTCGTGTACGGGGGTGCGTCACCCCTCGTGTACGGGGGTGCGTCACCTTCTCGTGTACGGAGGTGCGTCACCTTCCTCGTGTACAGAGGTGCGTCACCTTCCTCGTGTGACGGAGGGTGCGTCACC
This sequence comes from Homarus americanus, assembly GCF_018991925.1. Taxonomy (NCBI): domain Eukaryota; kingdom Metazoa; phylum Arthropoda; class Malacostraca; order Decapoda; family Nephropidae; genus Homarus; species Homarus americanus. The sequence goes on from NW_024754704.1 coordinate 820,353, forward strand.
TTCCTCGTGTACAGGGGTGCGTCACCTTCCTCGTGTACAGGGGTGCGTCACCTTCCTCGTGTACGGGGGTGCGTCACCTTCTCGTGTCGGAGGGTGCGTCACCTTCCTCGTGTACGAGGTGCGTCACCTTCCTCGTGTACGGGGGTGCGTCACCTTCCTCGTGTACGGGGGTGCGTCACCTTCCTCGTGTACGGGGTGTCACCTTCCTCGTGTACGGAGGGTGCGTCACCTTCCTCGTGTACGGAGGGTGCGTCACCTTCCTCGTGTACGGAGGGTGCGTCACCTTCCTCGTGTACGGGCGGTGCGTCACCTTCCTCGTGTACAAGGGGTGCGTCGCCTCCCACCTCCATCTCCTCCAGCACACGGACGGGATGCTTGACTGTGTTGGGCACCTTGACGACGGTGGGTCGCTGCTCCGGCCCAGCGGGGCTGCTCTTAGAGGACCACAAGATCTGGGATGTCCACTTGTGCAGTAAGACGATCTCCTCGTGTCAGAGCCTCCAGGGCACCACACTGCCCTCCCCTTCACCAGGCCCCACGCCAAGAATACTGATTGTGAAAAAATTTTATCATTTCATTTAGTTTTAGAAAAAATAGTTGTTATTCTTAGTAAATATAATTGTTTAATACTGATAGATGAAGGACCAAGTGGGATGG